>NW_027472120.1:0-126000 GCF_965638725.1 Aptenodytes patagonicus | reverse complement strand
TGGCAGGACACCTCCACAGGCCGCAGTCTGTGGACCGCAGAGGTACCAGTACCGACACCATGGAGCGCCTCCGGCCACGAGCTCCGCCGATTGGCCACAGCTCTGGCGCGTAGCGTCCCTTGCTGAGCCAGCTGGAACCGGCTGTGACTGGCCCAGGGCGGCTCCTAGGCCGACCCCCACAGGGGGCCCTCCCAGACCCAAACCGCCACTTGTGCCCCGTACCTCCCCCAGCTTTCACCTCTAGAGGACAGGGTGGGAGGCCACTCCAGCCAGTCTTGAGGGGAAAAGAGGGTAAAAGGAGTTCCCAGGGGCATAGAGAAAGGCCGAGGGAGGGCTCTGGGTGGCACCCAAGGGCACACGGAGGGCCGTGGTGGGTACCCAGAGCCACGCAAAGGGCTCGGGCTGGGCACCGAAAGGCACACGGAGCGCTCTGGGCCGCCCCAAAGGGCAAGCGGAGGGCCCTAGGAAGCACAGAAAGAGAAATGGAGGGCCTTGGGAGGCACCGGAAGGCCGTTTGGCGGCCCCTCGGTTGCCCCAAAAGGCCCACGCCGGTCCCTAGGGGACATGGAAAGGCAAACAGAGAGGCCTTGAGGACACAAGAGGAGAGGAGGAGTCCTCTGGGAAAGACAAAAAGCTGAAGGCCGGTCCCTTGGCGGGACACCAAAAGGCCCACCGAGGGCCCTGGCCCGCAACCCAAAGGCCCATCAGGAGGGCTTGAGGGGACGAGAGAATAAATGCACAGACTAAGGCGCAGCCTTCAACAGCACCTACGTACGGGACTCACATAAGGCATGAGTATAGCTTTACTGAGCTGGACCAGCCCCTCCAATAGCCCGGCCACAAAGCTTTCTAAGCAAGGCAAAAACGTTGGCTACTTTTCTCTTCCCTACTTAAGCTTCCCTGTAAAACTGGGTCTTAGCCCGACCGAGGCTGTAGGAGGGAGGAAGGCGAGGGAAAACATTGCAGGGAAAATGCCCAGACACAGTATGGCCTGGCGTGAATAAACGTAGGCACAAGCAAGACCTTGGGAGCAAACTCTTTATTCTCTGCCTGGGGGCGCTGCCCGGGGACTCTGCGGCCCTGGAGCTGCACACCTCCTCAGGACACCCTCCACAAGGCTCCCAGCTACCGCCCTCTTTAATGGCTCGGGCTGCATGGGCTCCTCCAGGAAAAGCTTTAAACGCACTGGTCTGCGCTGTGCTCCTGCCTGGGTAGGGGGCTTCGGACCCGCTGGAGGCACGGGCTGTCTTGGAAACTGCGGGCCCGTGGAGGGGAGGGTGCCTGCGGTGCTCCCTGGCCTGAGGATACGCAGAGTTTCCCACGCGGGCACCGAAGACCTTGCTGTGCCTCCGGAGGTGTCGTCCCGGGACTTCTGAAGGCCTTCTGTTGGCCGGCGAGCATCTTGCTCGGCGCCTCGGAGGAGAGATGGGAGGAGGGGACGTGAGCTCTCCTCTTTGAATTGTCCTGCTTCCTCTGAAGGCGTGACTATTGCAGGGAGGCTGAGAGGTGGCAAGACCTTCCTCGGTTGAAGCTTCTCAGAGTTTTGCTTGGACTTCCTTTCTTCCTCTAACTTCTTCCTCATCGTTTCCAGAACTTCAAGGACAATGGTTTTGGCATACCCGATCAGTTCTGCATCCAGCTGCTGAACTCTGGAGATGGCTTTTCGGATGCTCTCCTTGGCAATCTCACGACTCACTCGTGAGACAGCAGCAGCGTTTGGCAGTGGTTGCAACACGGGCAGCTTTGCTCTCTTGCTTGCTTCTGGGATCTGCCCTTCCGATGCTCTGGGTGATCCTTGTCCTTCTGTCACGCCCTGAAGCTTCAGGATCTCAGAAAACTGACAGCCAAAGTCCTGTTCAAACTGAGAAGCTACCAAGGATGACAAGCTGGAGGTAACACTTTCAACAGCCTCTTTGGCCCTTTTGTCAATAGAAGACTGCGAAGATGCTCTGTCGGAAGCTGCTAGTTCCGCCTCCCTCCATCCCTCCTCTCCAGATTTGCCCGCTCGGGTGGCTCTTCCGGCAACGAGCTCTGACAGCTTCTGCCTGGCTGCTGGCCCTGGCTCAGCCGCATCAGACGTGCTGGATGCCAAATGCTCCCCAAAGCTCTCCAACACGGTCGCCACAATCTCCTGAGCCACCAGTCTGATTTCGTCCCGGCGATCCGCAGGAGAAGTGTCCCAAGGCTCTGCCCCTCTGGCACGGGCAAACAACCTTCCGCTGACCTCACGGGGAGCCCTCCTTAAGACGTGGACGGACTGATCCAGCGCCTTCACCCGCTCCAGCACTTCCTCGACCACGGTCTCAGCCACCTCTTTAAGCCCCTGGTCTCCTGCCAGCGTAGCCCACACCAGCGTAGGCTGTATGCTGTTAGGCGCTTCTTCTCCGGCAGGCGTTGGAGACTAAAATGAGGAGCAGTTGATGAGTGAATGCGTTCCTTCACCTTGGTTTGCTTTCCTCTTCCTCCTCGCAAGACCCCTGGCCCAGAGTCCCTAGCAGTCCCTAGCAACCAAGCTTGAAAAACTCCGGTTTCTCTGTCGGCCACCTGGCACACGGAGGTTTCTGGTCTCCCGCGGACAGGAGCCAAGCGCTGTGGGCACTTCTCAGAATCAAGGCGGTGCCATTTTGCTCAGAGCAAAGGGCACCGTAGCCCCCCTGGACCTCAGCACGGTGAACCAGGTGCCGCGGGCCCTGAGCTGGAAGCTAGTGGCTGCCTGGGTAGCGCTGATCGTGGCCGGAGGACAGGCCCCAGGGCACAGCGGGCCCCCGCAGGGGCTGGTACTTCCCAACGGGCTCCTTGGCTCCAGCCGCGGGAGGCGCTGGCCAGAGTTGAATAGCGGAGGGAAAGCCGTGGAAGGTACTCGACCAGGCTCTTTGCTCCAGCCTCTTCTACCACGGGTCCCAGCCGCTCTCGGGGCACTGCTGCCCTGTATCAGGGTGGCCCGTTTGCCCCTTTTCGAGGCCGAATGCCAAGAATGGGTGTTTTGAGAGCAGAAAAGGAAACGATGCTTTTTCTTGCGGCACCTGCCTGTTGTCTGCCAGCCCAAGGAAGTGTCCTTGGGACAGGAGGCAGTCTGAAAGTCCCACCGCGGGCTGCCAGCCTCATGCAAAGTGGGGAAGAAGTCGCGAGGCAAGACCAGAGCCAGGCAGCAGCCTGAAATTGTCCTCTCCCATCATTTGCTCTTTTGCAGCTTGACAGCCTGACTGCCACGGCAGAAGGAGCTTAACCCTTCACCCTGGCATAGGTACCACCCCACGCTCTCCGGAAACGCTTCCCGAGAGGCGGTTGCAGGGGATGGAGCCGGGCAACGTTTAACGGGCCCCCCGCTAATGAGAACCGGGCAACAGCAGGCTCTCCGCTAAGCTAATCAAAGACCTCCTTGAAGAGAAAACCAACCCACAAACGGCCAAGCACCGCCACTGTCAGGTTCAGCGACGCTGCATCTTTGGATGCACAAGTCTTTGGATGCAAACCAGACTTTTCCTACCAGACGCAAAACCAGCACCGTGGACCGTGCGGCCATTTAGTGCAGCTCACAGGTTCGTGCTAAACGGGCGAGTCCGTGCGCCGAAGTGGCCCCTGAGAGTGCCCAGGCACACTTGTGCCTCAGAAAGGGCTAGCGCCTCGTGTCCGAGACACACACGAAGGAAAGCGCCCGCTTCTTGGGCTCTGACAGCCACCCTCAAACGAGCACACGTCGCACACCAGCCAGGCACCACCTCCTCAGCAACCAAGCACCGCTCGCAAGCCCCGAGTGGCTGTGTACACACGCAGCACCCTCTCCCGAGGCACGGGTACCAACGCGCTGCCGCACAGCAGAGGCGGCCCCCAGCATCCACCCGGCTCCCACTCACCGGCCTCCCTTCGAGAGCGCACTCTTCGGAGGTGCTCTGCGTGCCTGGCTGTCTCCTCTTTCCCAGCTGCTGCTGCTGCTGCTGCTGCTGTTGGCACTTGGCCTGCTGGAAGAGGCGCTGCTCTTTTTCAAGAGCCTCCAGTCTTTCAATCCGCTTCTCGATCACGGTGAGATGCCTGTCAAGAGCAAGGAAGGCAGCTGAGAAGGAGCTGCTCTGCCCATTTTGCCCAGGCCGTTTTCTGCTCAGCCACTCCCATCCTCCTCCTCCTCCGGGTTGCTTTGCTGCCCCGCAGCAGCTTCCAGCTGCCTGTCCAAGGCTCCAAACACAGACTACGCCAACGTGTTCGCAGCCGGCACCGGCTCCTTCCACCGCTGGGCTTTCTTTGTTTACTGGAACGTGAGGCTCCAGGACTTCTCTCAGGGACCACGGGCTCCCTTCAAGAGCAAGCGTTACTTGGCCTTTTCTTACCTCTGCCTCCTCTTCCTCTCTCCACCTGGCAAACTCTTTCTTTGCTCCTGCAGCAGCCACTCTCGCAGGCAAGAAACGTCAATCTGTCCCGGCAGTTCGGGGGCATCCTCTAACTTGGCCAGGTCTCGACGAAGCTTTTTCTGAAAGGTGACACCACGTTGTGGCTTGCTGTTGCCTGGACAAGCGCTCTGCCTGCTGAGGCATCCCGCGGGCCCAGGACAGCACTCTGCTTCAGCCGCGCGACGAGGGCAGAAGAGAAGTGCTTCCCTCGGGACTCTGCGTGCTTGCACGTGACTTTCCCGCCCATGCCCACCCCTGCACCCTGCGCTAGCTCAGCTCGCAGCCCTTTCCCTGCCACAACGCCCGGCCCAGCAGCACAGCCCTCACCTCTTCTGCACTGACCGCCTCCCCTCCCCGAGATGCCGCAAGTAAAGCCCCAGCCCTCGGCACCGTGCCGCTCAGAGGTGTCCACGAACGCTCTGCTTTGCCTACCTCCTCTCGCGTGAACATTTTCTCTGCCTCCAGCTTGAGCGTGGTCAGATACTGCCTGTACTCATTGAACTCCTTCAGAGTGCAAGCCACCTATGGAGAGAGGAGGGGAGAAATCCCCCAAGAACCGTCAAGCCAGCTACCTAGACTGCCTTCCCCAAAACAGCCCAAACCCAGCGGGAGGGGAGCTCCTCCTCTGCACACCCTCCCCTCCCCTCCCCTCCCCTCCCCTCCCCTCCCCTCCCCTCCCCTCCCCTCCCCGCTGGCGGGGACCCTGACTCCCCCCCAGCCAGGGCTGAGCGCTGCTCCTCGCCCCGGCGCCAGGCCTCGCACCGGCTGCCTCCTCCACACTCAGGCGGTGCGGGGCAGCCTGAGAAGACCAGGAGTGGGAATTGCCAGCGGGATGCTGGCGCTACTTCTGCTCCCAGGGAGACCAGCCCCACAGCCCTGTGCCCTCCGCCAGCAACAGGTGGCTGCAGCAAGCGCTCCGGGAACCCCGCTTGATGAGGGCTGTTTTTATCAGCCCGACGTCCAAACCTACTTTGCCGTCACCGGTGATGTAACCCTCTCTCTTCAGCCTCCGCAGGTTGTCCTTGCGTTTGTGGTAGGCCCGCAGATGCGGGTCATGCAGGCTGTTGTATTCTGTGCTCAGCAGGCGGCAGTATGGATCTCCCAGATTGAAATAACCAGAGGGCTGGTGAAGCTGTAAGAGGGATTTTCCGGAGTAGGAAGGAGGCAGGAGAGAGCAGCAAAGAGGTGCCAAGCGGTACTTGTGGAAAGGTAAAGGTAGTTTGAAGACCAACACTCCTCTCCATCCTTCTGAAGGCACGGAGACCACCACAGCCAGACTGCAGGGCCAGGCTGCGCTGGGCCAGGCTGCGCTGGGCTGGGCTGGGGGAGAGAAGTCAAACCCCACCAGCAAAGCAGGCAACTTAGGCCACTGGGAACAACTGCAGACCTTGCCGCAACAGAAATGAACCTTCAGAGTGAAAAGTTCAAGCCCAGCGCTTCAAACGCAGCAACTGGATACTGCACTGAAAACAGTCTCCTCGGGATTAGGCAGGCCCAAGGGGTGCGCCAGCTAACTCTGCCTCCAGGAAGTCTCCGCCTTGGGAAAAATGCCCCGCAAGCTGGAGTAGAAGGAGGACACTGCGTGCATTCCCCAAGCAGAGAAGCCCGAGCTTTTCCAAATACGCCAACAAGGCAAGCAGGAGAAGGCTGGACTCGCCCTCAAGAGTGCCCCGGAGCCTGGCTCGACATTGCTGGCTGAGCCGGAAGGGCACATTGCCCCGGCACCCGGGCACACCGCCGCCTGCTGCAGGCAGGGCCCCGGCCGCACGCCTGCACAGTGCCAGAAACCAGTCCAGAAAACTGACAAGTCCTCCTTTTTGTCTCTGCGCCAGGGAGCCAGGAGCTTCCCTCTACTCCCCAGCGCTGCCAGGTCGAAGGGCTGCAGCGCCCACTGTAGAGCAGGTGGCCACAAGGACTTCTTTGAATGACGGGGACCCCGTAAAAGAGGAGACCTTTTCTACCCCTTTCTACTTCCTTTACCTTTTCCCCCAGCTTTGTCCTGCAGAAGACAGGCTTGGAGCCGGGCTGCAGAGGGATCTTGACCCCAAGCGGGAGGTCCAGCAGCCCAGTACCTCCTTCTGCCAGTGGCTGTCTCCTGTTCCCGAGCTAGAAAGAGGGAGACACTCATGGGCACTCCTGCACGCCAGTTGCTAGAAAGGCTCTCGGAAGACTCCAACCAAGGGGAGCGCCAAGAGCGGCCCAGTCAAAAGCTGCTCTCGGCTTCCTCGCCCCCGTCCCCGCAACTCCCATCCCTTCCTCAACCCACGTCCGCGTCCTTCCACAGCAACCCCTCCCACCTGCTTAGCTGTAAGCCAGGCTGGGCACAGAGGCAGGACTCCCTGCAAACTGCCCCCGGCCCGACCACCTTTGGATCCCTCCCAGCTCCCCGGGCACGTCCCGAGGCCCCAGAGCAGCCCTGCATGTCCCAGGCTCCTGGGCTGAGCCCCCTCCATCGGCCCGTTGCTCACCTCTCCCTTCTTGCCCACTGCACTCAGCAGTGCGTCCACGTGTCGGACGCCAGCAGTGCGACGATGCTCCATGGCTCCTTCCAAGAGCTCTCCTGGAGCTGCGACCCTGCGCTGGCACCTCTCGCTCCAGAGGCACCCAGCTGCGGCCACCAGAGCCGGTCTCCCAGCGAGCGGCTATATAGAGCAATCGCACATTGTTGCATCATCACATTGCTGCGCCACCGCATTGTTGCATCGTCACATTGCCGCGCCGCCGCCCGGCTGCTGCCCAGCCGCCCCGGGGCCCACCTGGAGGCCCGTCTGGACACGCATGTGGGCCACCCGCTCTCGCTGGGACCCTGCTTTGAGCAGGGGGCCTCGACTAGGTGCTGACCTGCTGCCCCTTCTTCCTCCTTGTACCTCTTCTTCACAGCTTTGGCCTTCAGAGGGCAGGGCTGGAGCTGGGCTGCCCGCGTGCTGCTGCTGCTGCTGCCGCCCTGGCTTTGGTAGACCATTTTTAGACCATTGCCCTGTCACGGGCAAAGCAGCCTCCACTCAGGAAACCGCACTGACTTGGCCCTCCCAGACCCAAACCGCCACTTGTGCCCCGTACCTCCCCCAGCTTTCACCTCTAGAGGACAGGGTGGGAGGCCACTCCAGCCAGTCTTGAGGGGAAAAGAGGGTAAAAGGAGTTCCCAGGGGCATAGAGAAAGGCCGAGGGAGGGCTCTGGGCGGCACCCAAGGGCACACGGAGGGCCGTGGTGGGTACCCAGAGCCACGCAAAGGGCTCGGGCTGGGCACCGAAAGGCACACGGAGCGCTCTGGGCCGCCCCAAAGGGCAAGCGGAGGGCCCTAGGAAGCACAGAAAGAGAAATGGAGGGCCTTGGGAGGCACCGGAAGGCCGTTTGGCGGCCCCTCAGTTGCCCCAAAAGGCCCACGCCGGTCCCTAGGGGACATGGAAAGGCAAACAGAGAGGCCTTGAGGACACAAGAGGAGAGGAGGAGTCCTCTGGGAAAGACAAAAAGCTGAAGGCCGGTCCCTTGGCGGGACACCGAAAGGCCCACCGAGGGCCCTGGCCCGCAACCCAAAGGCCCATCAGGAGGGCTTGAGGGGACGAGAGAATAAATGCACAGACTAAGGCGCAGCCTTCAACAGCACCTACGTACGGGACTCACATAAGGCATGAGTATAGCTTTACTGAGCTGGACCAGCCCCTCCAATAGCCCGGCCGCAAAGCTTTCTAAGCAAGGCAAAAACGTTGGCTACTTTTCTCTTCCCTACTTAAGCTTCCCTGTAAAACTGGGTCTTAGCCCGACCGAGGCTGTAGGAGGGAGGAAGGCGAGGGAAAACATTGCAGGGAAAATGCCCAGACACAGTATGGCCTGGCGTGAATAAACGTAGGCACAAGCAAGACCTTGGGAGCAAACTCTTTATTCTCTGCCTGGGGGCGCTGCCCGGGGACTCTGCGGCCCTGGAGCTGCACACCTCCTCAGGACACCCTCCACAAGGCTCCCAGCTACCGCCCTCTTTAATGGCTCGGGCTGCATGGGCTCCTCCAGGAAAAGCTTAAACGCACTGGTCTGCGCCGTGCTCCTGCCTGGGTAGGGGGCTTCGGACCCGCTGGAGGCACGGGCTGTCTTGGAAACTGCGGGCCCGTGGAGGGGAGGGTGCCTGCGGTGCTCCCTGGCCTGAGGATACGCAGAGTTTCCCACGCGGGCACCGAAGACCTTGCTGTGCCTCCGGAGGTGTCGTCCCGGGACTTCTGAAGGCCTTCTGTTGGCCGGCGAGCATCTTGCTCGGCGCCTCGGAGGAGAGATGGGAGGAGGGGACGTGAGCTCTCCTCTTTGAATTGTCCTGCTTCCTCTGAAGGCGTGACTATTGCAGGGAGGCTGAGAGGTGGCAAGACCTTCCTCGGTTGAAGCTTCTCAGAGTTTTGCTTGGACTTCCTTTCTTCCTCTAACTTCTTCCTCATCGTTTCCAGAACTTCAAGGACAATGGTTTTGGCATACCCGATCAGTTCTGCATCCAGCTGCTGAACTCTGGAGATGGCTTTTCGGATGCTCTCCTTGGCAATCTCACGACTCACTCGTGAGACAGCAGCAGCGTTTGGCAGTGGTTGCAACACGGGCAGCTTTGCTCTCTTGCTTGCTTCTGGGATCTGCCCTTCCGATGCTCTGGGTGATCCTTGTCCTTCTGTCACGCCCTGAAGCTTCAGGATCTCAGAAAACTGACAGCCAAAGTCCTGTTCAAACTGAGAAGCTACCAAGGATGACAAGCTGGAGGTAACACTTTCAACAGCCTCTTTGGCCCTTTTGTCAATAGAAGACTGCGAAGATGCTCTGTCGGAAGCTGCTAGTTCCGCCTCCCTCCATCCCTCCTCTCCAGATTTGCCCGCTCGGGTGGCTCTTCCGGCAACGAGCTCTGACAGCTTCTGCCTGGCTGCTGGCCCTGGCTCAGCCACATCAGACGTGCTGGATGCCAAATGCTCCCCAAAGCTCTCCAACACGGTCGCCACAATCTCCTGAGCCACCAGTCTGATTTCGTCCCGGCGATCCGCAGGAGAAGTGTCCCAAGGCTCTGCCCCTCTGGCACGGGCAAACAACCTTCCGCTGACCTCACGGGGAGCCCTCCTTAAGACGTGGACGGACTGATCCAGCGCCTTCACCCGCTCCAGCACTTCCTCGACCACGGTCTCAGCCACCTCTTTAAGCCCCTGGTCTCCTGCCAGCGTAGCCCACACCAGCGTAGGCTGTATGCTGTTAGGCACTTCTTCTCCGGCAGGCGTTGGAGACTAAAATGAGGAGCAGTTGATGAGTGAATGCGTTCCTTCACCTTGGTTTGCTTTCCTCTTCCTCCTCGCAAGACCCCTGGCCCAGAGTCCCTAGCAGTCCCTAGCAATCAAGCTTGAAAAACTCCGGTTTCTCTGTCGGCCACCTGGCACACGGAGGTTTCTGGTCTCCCGCGGACAGGAGCCAAGCGCTGTGGGCACTTCTCAGAATCAAGGCGGTGCCATTTTGCTCAGAGCAAAGGGCACCGTAGCCCCCCTGGACCTCAGCACGGTGAACCAGGTGCCGCGGGCCCTGAGCTGGAAGCTAGTGGCTGCCTGGGTAGCGCTGATCGTGGCCGGAGGACAGGCCCCAGGGCACAGCGGGCCCCCGCAGGGGCTGGTACTTCCCAACGGGCTCCTTGGCTCCAGCCGCGGGAGGCGCTGGCCAGAGTTGAATAGCGGAGGGAAAGCCGTGGAAGGTACTCGACCAGGCTCTTTGCTCCAGCCTCTTCTACCACGGGTCCCAGCCGCTCTCGGGGCACTGCTGCCCTGTATCAGGGTGGCCCGTTTGCCCCTTTTCGAGGCCGAATGCCAAGAATGGGTGTTTTGAGAGCAGAAAAGGAAACGATGCTTTTTCTTGCGGCACCTGCCTGTTGTCTGCCAGCCCAAGGAAGTGTCCTTGGGACAGGAGGCAGTCTGAAAGTCCCACCGCGGGCTGCCAGCCTCATGCAAAGTGGGGAAGAAGTCGCGAGGCAAGACCAGAGCCAGGCAGCAGCCTGAAATTGTCCTCTCCCATCATTTGCTCTTTTGCAGCTTGACAGCCTGACTGCCACGGCAGAAGGAGCTTAACCCTTCACCCTGGCATAGGTACCACCCCACGCTCTCCGGAAACGCTTCCCGAGAGGCGGTTGCAGGGGATGGAGCCGGGCAACGTTTAACGGGCCCCCCGCTAATGAGAACCGGGCAACAGCAGGCTCTCCGCTAAGCTAATCAAAGACCTCCTTGAAGAGAAAACCAACCCACAAACGGCCAAGCACCGCCACTGTCAGGTTCAGCGACGCTGCATCTTTGGATGCACAAGTCTTTGGATGCAAACCAGACTTTTCCTACCAGACGCAAAACCAGCACCGTGGACCGTGCGGCCATTTAGTGCAGCTCACAGGTTTGTGCTAAACGGGCGAGTCCGTGCGCCGAAGTGGCCCCTGAGAGTGCCCAGGCACACTTGTGCCTCAGAAAGGGCTAGCGCCTCGTGTCCGAGACACACACGAAGGAAAGCGCCCGCTTCTTGGGCTCTGACAGCCACCCTCAAACGAGCACACGTCGCACACCAGCCAGGCACCACCTCCTCAGCAACCGAGCACCGCTCGCAAGCCCCGAGTGGCTGTGTACACACGCAGCACCCTCTCCCGAGGCACGGGTACCAACGCGCTGCCGCACAGCAGAGGCGGCCCCCAGCATCCACCCGGCTCCCACTCACCGGCCTCCCTTCGAGAGCGCACTCTTCGGAGGTGCTCTGCGTGCCTGGCTGTCTCCTCTTTCCCAGCTGCTGCTGCTGCTGCTGCTGTTGGCACTTGGCCTGCTGGAAGAGGCGCTGCTCTTTTTCAAGAGCCTCCAGTCTTTCAATCCGCTTCTCGATCACGGTGAGATGCCTGTCAAGAGCAAGGAAGGCAGCTGAGAAGGAGCTGCTCTGCCCATTTTGCCCAGGCCGTTTTCTGCTCAGCCACTCCCATCCTCCTCCTCCTCCGGGTTGCTTTGCTGCCCCGCAGCAGCTTCCAGCTGCCTGTCCAAGGCTCCAAACACAGACTACGCCAACGTGTTCGCAGCCGGCACCGGCTCCTTCCACCGCTGGGCTTTCTTTGTTTACTGGAACGTGAGGCTCCAGGACTTCTCTCAGGGACCACGGGCTCCCTTCAAGAGCAAGCGTTACTTGGCCTTTTCTTACCTCTGCCTCCTCTTCCTCTCTCCACCTGGCAAACTCTTTCTTTGCTCCTGCAGCAGCCACTCTCGCAGGCAAGAAACGTCAATCCGTCCCGGCAGTTCGGGGGCATCCTCTAACTTGGCCAGGTCTCGACGAAGCTTTTTCTGAAAGGTGACACCACGTTGTGGCTTGCTGTTGCCTGGACAAGCGCTCTGCCTGCTGAGGCATCCCGCGGGCCCAGGACAGCACTCTGCTTCAGCCGCGCGACGAGGGCAGAAGAGAAGTGCTTCCCTCGGGACTCTGCGTGCTTGCACGTGACTTTCCCGCCCATGCCCACCCCTGCACCCTGCGCTAGCTCAGCTCGCAGCCCTTTCCCTGCCACAACGCCCGGCCCAGCAGCACAGCCCTCACCTCTTCTGCACTGACCGCCTCCCCTCCCCGAGATGCCGCAAGTAAAGCCCCAGCCCTCGGCACCGTGCCGCTCAGAGGTGTCCACGAACGCTCTGCTTTGCCTACCTCCTCTCGCGTGAACATTTTCTCTGCCTCCAGCTTGAGCGTGGTCAGATACTGCCTGTACTCATTGAACTCCTTCAGAGTGCAAGCCACCTATGGAGAGAGGAGGGGAGAAATCCCCCAAGAACCGTCAAGCCAGCTACCTAGACTGCCTTCCCCAAAACAGCCCAAACCCAGCGGGAGGGGAGCTCCTCCTCTGCGCACCCTCCCCTCCCCTCCCCTCCCCTCCCCGCTGGCGGGGACCCTGACTCCCCCCCAGCCAGGGCTGAGCGCTGCTCCTCGCCCCGGCGCCAGGCCTCGCACCGGCTGCCTCCTCCACACTCAGGCGGTGCGGGGCAGCCTGAGAAGACCAGGAGTGGGAATTGCCAGCGGGATGCTGGCGCTACTTCTGCTCCCAGGGAGACCAGCCCCACAGCCCTGTGCCCTCCGCCAGCAACAGGTGGCTGCAGCAAGCGCTCCGGGAACCCCGCTTGATGAGGGCTGTTTTTATCAGCCCGACGTCCAAACCTACTTTGCCGTCACCGGTGATGTAACCCTCTCTCTTCAGCCTCCGCAGGTTGTCCTTGCGTTTGTGGTAGGCCCGCAGATGCGGGTCATGCAGGCTGTTGTATTCTGTGCTCAGCAGGCGGCAGTATGGATCTCCCAGATTGAAATAACCAGAGGGCTGGTGAAGCTGTAAGAGGGATTTTCCGGAGTAGGAAGGAGGCAGGAGAGAGCAGCAAAGAGGTGCCAAGCGGTACTTGTGGAAAGGTAAAGGTAGTTTGAAGACCAACACTCCTCTCCATCCTTCTGAAGGCACGGAGACCACCACAGCCAGACTGCAGGGCCAGGCTGCGCTGGGCCAGGCTGCGCTGGGCTGGGCTGGGGGAGAGAAGTCAAACCCCACCAGCAAAGCAGGCAACTTAGGCCACTGGGAACAACTGCAGACCTTGCCGCAACAGAAATGAACCTTCAGAGTGAAAAGTTCAAGCCCAGCGCTTCAAACGCAGCAACTGGATACTGCACTGAAAACAGTCTCCTCGGGATTAGGCAGGCCCAAGGGGTGCGCCAGCTAACTCTGCCTCCAGGAAGTCTCCGCCTTGGGAAAAATGCCCCGCAAGCTGGAGTAGAAGGAGGACACTGCGTGCATTCCCCAAGCAGAGAAGCCCGAGCTTTTCCAAATACGCCAACAAGGCAAGCAGGAGAAGGCTGGACTCGCCCTCAAGAGTGCCCCGGAGCCTGGCTCGACATTGCTGGCTGAGCCGGAAGGGCACATTGCCCCGGCACCCGGGCACACCGCCGCCTGCTGCAGGCAGGGCCCCGGCCGCACGCCTGCACAGTGCCAGAAACCAGTCCAGAAAACTGACAAGTCCTCCTTTTTGTCTCTGCGCCAGGGAGCCAGGAGCTTCCCTCTACTCCCCAGCGCTGCCAGGTCGAAGGGCTGCAGCGCCCACTGTAGAGCAGGTGGCCACAAGGACTTCTTTGAATGACGGGGACCCCGTAAAAGAGGAGACCTTTTCTACCCCTTTCTACTTCCTTTACCTTTTCCCCCAGCTTTGTCCTGCAGAAGACAGGCTTGGAGCCGGGCTGCAGAGGGATCTTGACCCCAAGCGGGAGGTCCAGCAGCCCAGTACCTCCTTCTGCCAGTGGCTGTCTCCTGTTCCCGAGCTAGAAAGAGGGAGACACTCATGGGCACTCCTGCACGCCAGTTGCTAGAAAGGCTCTCGGAAGACTCCAACCAAGGGGAGCGCCAAGAGCGGCCCAGTCAAAAGCTGCTCTCGGCTTCCTCGCCCCCGTCCCCGCAACTCCCATCCCTTCCTCAACCCACGTCCGCGTCCTTCCACAGCAACCCCTCCCACCTGCTTAGCTGTAAGCCAGGCTGGGCACAGAGGCAGGACTCCCTGCAAACTGCCCCCGGCCCGACCACCTTTGGATCCCTCCCAGCTCCCCGGGCACGTCCCGAGGCCCCAGAGCAGCCCTGCATGTCCCAGGCTCCTGGGCTGAGCCCCCTCCATCGGCCCGTTGCTCACCTCTCCCTTCTTGCCCACTGCACTCAGCAGTGCGTCCACGTGTCGGACGCCAGCAGTGCGACGATGCTCCATGGCTCCTTCCAAGAGCTCTCCTGGAGCTGCGACCCTGCGCTGGCACCTCTCGCTCCAGAGGCACCCAGCTGCGGCCACCAGAGCCGGTCTCCCAGCGAGCGGCTATATAGAGCAATCGCACATTGTTGCATCATCACATTGCTGCGCCACCGCATTGTTGCATCGTCACATTGCCACGCCGCCGCCCGGCTGCTGCCCAGCCGCCCCGGGGCCCACCTGGAGGCCCGTCTGGACACGCATGTGGGCCACCCGCTCTCGCTGGGACCCTGCTTTGAGCAGGGGGCCTCGACTAGGTGCTGACCTGCTGCCCCTTCTTCCTCCTTGTACCTCTTCTTCACAGCTTTGGCCTTCAGAGGGCAGGGCTGGAGCTGGGCTGCCCGCGTGCTGCTGCTGCTGCTGCCGCCCTGGCTTTGGTAGACCATTTTTAGACCATTGCCCTGTCACGGGCAAAGCAGCCTCCACTCAGGAAACCGCACTGACTTGGCCCTCCCAGACCCAAACCGCCACTTGTGCCCCGTACCTCCCCCAGCTTTCACCTCTAGAGGACAGGGTGGGAGGCCACTCCAGCCAGTCTTGAGGGGAAAAGAGGGTAAAAGGAGTTCCCAGGGGCATAGAGAAAGGCCGAGGGAGGGCTCTGGGCGGCACCCAAGGGCACACGGAGGGCCGTGGTGGGTACCCAGAGCCACGCAAAGGGCTCGGGCTGGGCACCGAAAGGCACACGGAGCGCTCTGGGCCGCCCCAAAGGGCAAGCGGAGGGCCCTAGGAAGCACAGAAAGAGAAATGGAGGGCCTTGGGAGGCACCGGAAGGCCGTTTGGCGGCCCCTCAGTTGCCCCAAAAGGCCCACGCCGGTCCCTAGGGGACATGGAAAGGCAAACAGAGAGGCCTTGAGGACACAAGAGGAGAGGAGGAGTCCTCTGGGAAAGACAAAAAGCTGAAGGCCGGTCCCTTGGCGGGACACCGAAAGGCCCACCGAGGGCCCTGGCCCGCAACCCAAAGGCCCATCAGGAGGGCTTGAGGGGACGAGAGAATAAATGCACAGACTAAGGCGCAGCCTTCAACAGCACCTACGTACGGGACTCACATAAGGCATGAGTATAGCTTTACTGAGCTGGACCAGCCCCTCCAATAGCCCGGCCGCAAAGCTTTCTAAGCAAGGCAAAAACGTTGGCTACTTTTCTCTTCCCTACTTAAGCTTCCCTGTAAAACTGGGTCTTAGCCCGACCGAGGCTGTAGGAGGGAGGAAGGCGAGGGAAAACATTGCAGGGAAAATGCCCAGACACAGTATGGCCTGGCGTGAATAAACGTAGGCACAAGCAAGACCTTGGGAGCAAACTCTTTATTCTCTGCCTGGGGGCGCTGCCCGGGGACTCTGCGGCCCTGGAGCTGCACACCTCCTCAGGACACCCTCCACAAGGCTCCCAGCTACCGCCCTCTTTAATGGCTCGGGCTGCATGGGCTCCTCCAGGAAAAGCTTAAACGCACTGGTCTGCGCTGTGCTCCTGCCTGGGTAGGGGGCTTCGGACCCGCTGGAGGCACGGGCTGTCTTGGAAACTGCGGGCCCGTGGAGGGGAGGGTGCCTGCGGTGCTCCCTGGCCTGAGGATACGCAGAGTTTCCCACGCGGGCACCGAAGACCTTGCTGTGCCTCCGGAGGTGTCGTCCCGGGACTTCTGAAGGCCTTCTGTTGGCCGGCGAGCATCTTGCTCGGCGCCTCGGAGGAGAGATGGGAGGAGGGGACGTGAGCTCTCCTCTTTGAATTGTCCTGCTTCCTCTGAAGGCGTGACTATTGCAGGGAGGCTGAGAGGTGGCAAGACCTTCCTCGGTTGAAGCTTCTCAGAGTTTTGCTTGGACTTCCTTTCTTCCTCTAACTTCTTCCTCATCGTTTCCAGAACTTCAAGGACAATGGTTTTGGCATACCCGATCAGTTCTGCATCCAGCTGCTGAACTCTGGAGATGGCTTTTCGGATGCTCTCCTTGGCAATCTCACGACTCACTCGTGAGACAGCAGCAGCGTTTGGCAGTGGTTGCAACACGGGCAGCTTTGCTCTCTTGCTTGCTTCTGGGATCTGCCCTTCCGATGCTCTGGGTGATCCTTGTCCTTCTGTCACGCCCTGAAGCTTCAGGATCTCAGAAAACTGACAGCCAAAGTCCTGTTCAAACTGAGAAGCTACCAAGGATGACAAGCTGGAGGTAACACTTTCAACAGCCTCTTTGGCCCTTTTGTCAATAGAAGACTGCGAAGATGCTCTGTCGGAAGCTGCTAGTTCCGCCTCCCTCCATCCCTCCTCTCCAGATTTGCCCGCTCGGGTGGCTCTTCCGGCAACGAGCTCTGACAGCTTCTGCCTGGCTGCTGGCCCTGGCTCAGCCACATCAGACGTGCTGGATGCCAAATGCTCCCCAAAGCTCTCCAACACGGTCGCCACAATCTCCTGAGCCACCAGTCTGATTTCGTCCCGGCGATCCGCAGGAGAAGTGTCCCAAGGCTCTGCCCCTCTGGCACGGGCAAACAACCTTCCGCTGACCTCACGGGGAGCCCTCCTTAAGACGTGGACGGACTGATCCAGCGCCTTCACCCGCTCCAGCACTTCCTCGACCACGGTCTCAGCCACCTCTTTAAGCCCCTGGTCTCCTGCCAGCGTAGCCCACACCAGCGTAGGCTGTATGCTGTTAGGCGCTTCTTCTCCGGCAGGCGTTGGAGACTAAAATGAGGAGCAGTTGATGAGTGAATGCGTTCCTTCACCTTGGTTTGCTTTCCTCTTCCTCCTCGCAAGACCCCTGGCCCAGAGTCCCTAGCAGTCCCTAGCAATCAAGCTTGAAAAACTCCGGTTTCTCTGTCGGCCACCTGGCACACGGAGGTTTCTGGTCTCCCGCGGACAGGAGCCAAGCGCTGTGGGCACTTCTCAGAATCAAGGCGGTGCCATTTTGCTCAGAGCAAAGGGCACCGTAGCCCCCCTGGACCTCAGCACGGTGAACCAGGTGCCGCGGGCCCTGAGCTGGAAGCTAGTGGCTGCCTGGGTAGCGCTGATCGTGGCCGGAGGACAGGCCCCAGGGCACAGCGGGCCCCCGCAGGGGCTGGTACTTCCCAACGGGCTCCTTGGCTCCAGCCGCGGGAGGCGCTGGCCAGAGTTGAATAGCGGAGGGAAAGCCGTGGAAGGTACTCGACCAGGCTCTTTGCTCCAGCCTCTTCTACCACGGGTCCCAGCCGCTCTCGGGGCACTGCTGCCCTGTATCAGGGTGGCCCGTTTGCCCCTTTTCGAGGCCGAATGCCAAGAATGGGTGTTTTGAGAGCAGAAAAGGAAACGATGCTTTTTCTTGCGGCACCTGCCTGTTGTCTGCCAGCCCAAGGAAGTGTCCTTGGGACAGGAGGCAGTCTGAAAGTCCCACCGCGGGCTGCCAGCCTCATGCAAAGTGGGGAAGAAGTCGCGAGGCAAGACCAGAGCCAGGCAGCAGCCTGAAATTGTCCTCTCCCATCATTTGCTCTTTTGCAGCTTGACAGCCTGACTGCCACGGCAGAAGGAGCTTAACCCTTCACCCTGGCATAGGTACCACCCCACGCTCTCCGGAAACGCTTCCCGAGAGGCGGTTGCAGGGGATGGAGCCGGGCAACGTTTAACGGGCCCCCCGCTAATGAGAACCGGGCAACAGCAGGCTCTCCGCTAAGCTAATCAAAGACCTCCTTGAAGAGAAAACCAACCCACAAACGGCCAAGCACCGCCACTGTCAGGTTCAGCGACGCTGCATCTTTGGATGCACAAGTCTTTGGATGCAAACCAGACTTTTCCTACCAGACGCAAAACCAGCACCGTGGACCGTGCGGCCATTTAGTGCAGCTCACAGGTTCGTGCTAAACGGGCGAGTCCGTGCGCCGAAGTGGCCCCTGAGAGTGCCCAGGCACACTTGTGCCTCAGAAAGGGCTAGCGCCTCGTGTCCGAGACACACACGAAGGAAAGCGCCCGCTTCTTGGGCTCTGACAGCCACCCTCAAACGAGCACACGTCGCACACCAGCCAGGCACCACCTCCTCAGCAACCGAGCACCGCTCGCAAGCCCCGAGTGGCTGTGTACACACGCAGCACCCTCTCCCGAGGCACGGGTACCAACGCGCTGCCGCACAGCAGAGGCGGCCCCCAGCATCCACCCGGCTCCTACTCACCGGCCTCCCTTTGAGAGCGCAGTCTTCGGAGGTGCTCTGCGTGCCTGGCTGTCTCCTCTTTCCCAGCTGCTGCTGCTGCTGCTGCTGTTGGCACTTGGCCTGCTGGAAGAGGCGCTGCTCTTTTTCAAGAGCCTCCAGTCTTTCAATCCGCTTCTCGATCACGGTGAGATGCCTGTCAAGAGCAAGGAAGGCAGCTGAGAAGGAGCTGCTCTGCCCATTTTGCCCAGGCCGTTTTCTGCTCAGCCACTCCCATCCTCCTCCTCCTCCGGGTTGCTTTGCTGCCCCGCAGCAGCTTCCAGCTGCCTGTCCAAGGCTCCAAACACAGACTACGCCAACGTGTTCGCAGCCGGCACCGGCTCCTTCCACCGCTGGGCTTTCTTTGTTTACTGGAACGTGAGGCTCCAGGACTTCTCTCAGGGACCACGGGCTCCCTTCAAGAGCAAGCGTTACTTGGCCTTTTCTTACCTCTGCCTCCTCTTCCTCTCTCCACCTGGCAAACTCTTTCTTTGCTCATGCAGCAGCCACTCTCGCAGGCAAGAAACGTCAATCCGTCCCGGCAGTTCGGGGGCATCCTCTAACTTGGCCAGGTCTCGACGAAGCTTTTTCTGAAAGGTGACACCACGTTGTGGCTTGCTGTTGCCTGGACAAGCGCTCTGCCTGCTGAGGCATCCCGCGGGCCCAGGACAGCACTCTGCTTCAGCCGCGCGACGAGGGCAGAAGAGAAGTGCTTCCCTCGGGACTCTGCGTGCTTGCACGTGACTTTCCCGCCCATGCCCACCCCTGCACCCTGCGCTAGCTCAGCTCGCAGCCCTTTCCCTGCCACAACGCCCGGCCCAGCAGCACAGCCCTCACCTCTTCTGCACTGACCGCCTCCCCTCCCCGAGATGCCGCAAGTAAAGCCCCAGCCCTCGGCACCGTGCCGCTCAGAGGTGTCCACGAACGCTCTGCTTTGCCTACCTCCTCTCGCGTGAACATTTTCTCTGCCTCCAGCTTGAGCGTGGTCAGATACTGCCTGTACTCATTGAACTCCTTCAGAGTGCAAGCCACCTATGGAGAGAGGAGGGGAGAAATCCCCCAAGAACCGTCAAGCCAGCTACCTAGACTGCCTTCCCCAAAACAGCCCAAACCCAGCGGGAGGGGAGCTCCTCCTCTGCGCACCCTCCCCTCCCCTCCCCTCCCCGCTGGCGGGGACCCTGACTCCCCCCCAGCCAGGGCTGAGCGCTGCTCCTCGCCCCGGCGCCAGGCCTCGCACCGGCTGCCTCCTCCACACTCAGGCGGTGCGGGGCAGCCTGAGAAGACCAGGAGTGGGAATTGCCAGCGGGATGCTGGCGCTACTTCTGCTCCCAGGGAGACCAGCCCCACAGCCCTGTGCCCTCCGCCAGCAACAGGCGGCTGCAGCAAGCGCTCTGGGAACCCCGCTTGATGAGGGCTGTTTTTATCAGCCCGACGTCCAAACCTACTTTGCCGTCACCGGTGATGTAACCCTCTCTCTTCAGCCTCCGCAGGTTGTCCTTGCGTTTGTGGTAGGCCCGCAGATGCGGGTCATGCAGGCTGTTGTATTCTGTGCTCAGCAGGTGGCAGTATGGATCTCCCAGATTGAAATAACCAGAGGGCTGGTGAAGCTGTAAGAGGGATTTTCCAGAGTAGGAAGGAGGCAGGAGAGAGCAGCAAAGAGGTGCCAAGCGGTACTTGTGGAAAGGTAAAGGTAGTTTGAAGACCAACACTCCTCTCCATCCTTCTGAAGGCACGGAGACCACCACAGCCAGACTGCAGGGCCAGGCTGCGCTGGGCCAGGCTGCGCTGGGCCAGGCTGCGCTGGGCTGGGCTGGGGGAGAGAAGTCAAACCCCACCAGCAAAGCAGGCAACTTAGGCCACTGGGAACAACTGCAGACCTTGCCGCAACAGAAATGAACCTTCAGAGTGAAAAGTTCAAGCCCAGCGCTTCAAACGCAGCAACTGGATACTGCACTGAAAACAGTCTCCTTGGGATTAGGCAGGCCCAAGGGGTGCGCCAGCTAACTCTGCCTCCAGGAAGTCTCCGCCTTGGGAAAAATGCCCCGCAAGCTGGAGTAGAAGGAGGACACTGCGTGCATTCCCCAAGCAGAGAAGCCCGAGCTTTTCCAAATACGCCAACAAGGCAAGCAGGAGAAGGTTGGACTCGCCCTCAAGAGTGCCCCGGAGCCTGGCTCGACATTGCTGGCTGAGCCGGAAGGGCACATTGCCCCGGCACCCGGGCACACCGCCGCCTGCTGCAGGCAGGGCCCCGGCCGCACGCCTGCACAGTGCCAGAAACCAGTCCAGAAAACTGACAAGTCCTCCTTTTTGTCTCTGCGCCAGGGAGCCAGGAGCTTCCCTCTACTCCCCAGCGCTGCCAGGTCGAAGGGCTGCAGCGCCCACTGTAGAGCAGGTGGCCACAAGGACTTCTTTGAATGACGGGGACCCCGTAAAAGAGGAGACCTTTTCTACCCCTTTCTACTTCCTTTACCTTTTCCCCCAGCTTTGTCCTGCAGAAGACAGGCTTGGAGCCGGGCTGCAGAGGGATCTTGACCCCAAGCGGGAGGTCCAGCAGCCCAGTACCTCCTTCTGCCAGTGGCTGTCTCCTGTTCCCGAGCTAGAAAGAGGGAGACACTCATGGGCACTCCTGCACGCCAGTTGCTAGAAAGGCTCTCGGAAGACTCCAACCAAGGGGAGCGCCAAGAGCGGCCCAGTCAAAAGCTGCTCTCGGCTTCCTCGCCCCCGTCCCCGCAACTCCCATCCCTTCCTCAACCCACGTCCGCGTCCTTCCACAGCAACCCCTCCCACCTGCTTAGCTGTAAGCCAGGCTGGGCACAGAGGCAGGACTCCCTGCAAACTGCCCCCGGCCCGACCACCTTTGGATCCCTCCCAGCTCCCCGGGCACGTCCCGAGGCCCCAGAGCAGCCCTGCATGTCCCAGGCTCCTGGGCTGAGCCCCCTCCATCGGCCCGTTGCTCACCTCTCCCTTCTTGCCCACTGCACTCAGCAGTGCGTCCACGTGTCGGACGCCAGCAGTGCGACGATGCTCCATGGCTCCTTCCAAGAGCTCTCCTGGAGCTGCGACCCTGCGCTGGCACCTCTCGCTCCAGAGGCACCCAGCTGCGGCCACCAGAGCCGGTCTCCCAGCGAGCGGCTATATAGAGCAATCGCACATTGTTGCATCATCACATTGCTGCGCCACCGCATTGTTGCATCGTCACATTGCCACGCCGCCGCCCGGCTGCTGCCCAGCCGCCCCGGGGCCCACCTGGAGGCCCGTCTGGACACGCATGTGGGCCACCCGCTCTCGCTGGGACCCTGCTTTGAGCAGGGGGCCTCGACTAGGTGCTGACCTGCTGCCCCTTCTTCCTCCTTGTACCTCTTCTTCACAGCTTTGGCCTTCAGAGGGCAGGGCTGGAGCTGGGCTGCCCGCGTGCTGCTGCTGCTGCTGCCGCCCTGGCTTTGGTAGACCATTTTTAGACCATTGCCCTGTCACGGGCAAAGCAGCCTCCACTCAGGAAACCGCACTGACTTGGCCCTCCCAGACCCAAACCGCCACTTGTGCCCCGTACCTCCCCCAGCTTTCACCTCTAGAGGACAGGGTGGGAGGCCACTCCAGCCAGTCTTGAGGGGAAAAGAGGGTAAAAGGAGTTCCCAGGGGCATAGAGAAAGGCCGAGGGAGGGCTCTGGGTGGCACCCAAGGGCACACGGAGGGCCGTGGTGGGTACCCAGAGCCACGCAAAGGGCTCGGGCTGGGCACCGAAAGGCACACGGAGCGCTCTGGGCCGCCCCAAAGGGCAAGCGGAGGGCCCTAGGAAGCACAGAAAGAGAAATGGAGGGCCTTGGGAGGCACCGGAAGGCCGTTTGGCGGCCCCTCGGTTGCCCCAAAAGGCCCACGCCGGTCCCTAGGGGACATGGAAAGGCAAACAGAGAGGCCTTGAGGACACAAGAGGAGAGGAGGAGTCCTCTGGGAAAGACAAAAAGCTGAAGGCCGGTCCCTTGGCGGGACACCGAAAGGCCCACCGAGGGCCCTGGCCCACAACCCAAAGGCCCATCAGGAGGGCTTGAGGGGACGAGAGAATAAATGCACAGACTAAGGCGCAGCCTTCAACAGCACCTACGTACGGGACTCACATAAGGCATGAGTATAGCTTTACTGAGCTGGACCAGCCCCTCCAATAGCCCGGCCGCAAAGCTTTCTAAGCAAGGCAAAAACGTTGGCTACTTTTCTCTTCCCTACTTAAGCTTCCCTGTAAAACTGGGTCTTAGCCCGACCGAGGCTGTAGGAGGGAGGAAGGCGAGGGAAAACATTGCAGGGAAAATGCCCAGACACAGTATGGCCTGGCGTGAATAAACGTAGGCACAAGCAAGACCTTGGGAGCAAACTCTTTATTCTCTGCCTGGGGGCGCTGCCCGGGGACTCTGCGGCCCTGGAGCTGCACACCTCCTCAGGACACCCTCCACAAGGCTCCCAGCTACCGCCCTCTTTAATGGCTCGGGCTGCATGGGCTCCTCCAGGAAAAGCTTTAAACGCACTGGTCTGCGCCGTGCTCCTGCCTGGGTAGGGGGCTTCGGACCCGCTGGAGGCACGGGCTGTCTTGGAAACTGCGGGCCCGTGGAGGGGAGGGTGCCTGCGGTGCTCCCTGGCCTGAGGATACGCAGAGTTTCCCACGCGGGCACCAAAGACCTTGCTGTGCCTCCGGAGGTGTCGTCCCGGGACTTCTGAAGGCCTTCTGTTGGCCGGCGAGCATCTTGCTCGGCGCCTCGGAGGAGAGATGGGAGGAGGGGACGTGAGCTCTCCTCTTTGAATTGTCCTGCTTCCTCTGAAGGCGTGACTATTGCAGGGAGGCTGAGAGGTGGCAAGACCTTCCTCGGTTGAAGCTTCTCAGAGTTTTGCTTGGACTTCCTTTCTTCCTCTAACTTCTTCCTCATCGTTTCCAGAACTTCAAGGACAATGGTTTTGGCATACCCGATCAGTTCTGCATCCAGCTGCTGAACTCCGGAGATGGCTTTTCGGATGCTCTCCTTGGCAATCTCACGACTCACTCGTGAGACAGCAGCAGCGTTTGGCAGTGGTTGCAACATGGGCAGCTTTGCTCTCTTGCTTGCTTCTGGGATCTGCCCTTCCGATGCTCTGGGTGATCCTTGTCCTTCTGTCACGCCCTGAAGCTTCAGGATCTCAGAAAACTGACAGCCAAAGTCCTGTTCAAACTGAGAAGCTACCAAGGATGACAAGCTGGAGGTAACACTTTCAACAGCCTCTTTGGCCCTTTTGTCAATAGAAGACTGCGAAGATGCTCTGTCGGAAGCTGCTAGTTCCGCCTCCCTCCATCCCTCCTCTCCAGATTTGCCCGCTCGGGTGGCTCTTCCGGCAACGAGCTCTGACAGCTTCTGCCTGGCTGCTGGCCCTGGCTCAGCCGCATCAGACGTGCTGGATGCCAAATGCTCCCCAAAGCTCTCCAACACGGTCGCCACAATCTCCTGAGCCACCAGTCTGATTTCGTCCCGGCGATCCGCAGGAGAAGTGTCCCAAGGCTCTGCCCCTCTGGCACGGGCAAACAACCTTCCGCTGACCTCACGGGGAGCCCTCCTTAAGACGTGGACGGACTGATCCAGCGCCTTCACCCGCTCCAGCACTTCCTCGACCACGGTCTCAGCCACCTCTTTAAGCCCCTGGTCTCCTGCCAGCGTAGCCCACACCAGCGTAGGCTGTATGCTGTTAGGCGCTTCTTCTCCGGCAGGCGTTGGAGACTAAAATGAGGAGCAGTTGATGAGTGAATGCGTTCCTTCACCTTGGTTTGCTTTCCTCTTCCTCCTCGCAAGACCCCTGGCCCAGAGTCCCTAGCAGTCCCTAGCAATCAAGCTTGAAAAACTCCGGTTTCTCTGTCGGCCACCTGGCACACGGAGGTTTCTGGTCTCCCGCGGACAGGAGCCAAGCGCTGTGGGCACTTCTCAGAATCAAGGCGGTGCCATTTTGCTCAGAGCAAAGGGCACCGTAGCCCCCCTGGACCTCAGCACGGTGAACCAGGTGCCGCGGGCCCTGAGCTGGAAGCTAGTGGCTGCCTGGGTAGCGCTGATCGTGGCCGGAGGACAGGCCTCAGGGCACAGCGGGCCCCCGCAGGGGCTGGTACTTCCCAACGGGCTCCTTGGCTCCAGCCGCGGGAGGCGCTGGCCAGAGTTGAATAGCGGAGGGAAAGCCGTGGAAGGTACTCGACCAGGCTCTTTGCTCCAGCCTCTTCTACCACGGGTCCCAGCCGCTCTCGGGGCACTGCTGCCCTGTATCAGGGTGGCCCGTTTGCCCCTTTTCGAGGCCGAATGCCAAGAATGGGTGTTTTGAGAGCAGAAAAGGAAACGATGCTTTTTCTTGCGGCACCTGCCTGTTGTCTGCCAGCCCAAGGAAGTGTCCTTGGGACAGGAGGCAGTCTGAAAGTCCCACCGCGGGCTGCCAGCCTCATGCAAAGTGGGGAAGAAGTCGCGAGGCAAGACCAGAGCCAGGCAGCAGCCTGAAATTGTCCTCTCCCATCATTTGCTCTTTTGCAGCTTGACAGCCTGACTGCCACGGCAGAAGGAGCTTAACCCTTCACCCTGGCATAGGTACCACCCCACGCTCTCCGGAAACGCTTCCCGAGAGGCGGTTGCAGGGGATGGAGCCGGGCAACGTTTAACGGGCCCCCCGCTAATGAGAACCGGGCAACAGCAGGCTCTCCGCTAAGCTAATCAAAGACCTCCTTGAAGAGAAAACCAACCCACAAACGGCCAAGCACCGCCACTGTCAGGTTCAGCGACGCTGCATCTTTGGATGCACAAGTCTTTGGATGCAAACCAGACTTTTCCTACCAGACGCAAAACCAGCACCGTGGACCGTGCGGCCATTTAGTGCAGCTCACAGGTTCGTGCTAAACGGGCGAGTCCGTGCGCCGAAGTGGCCCCTGAGAGTGCCCAGGCACACTTGTGCCTCAGAAAGGGCTAGCGCCTCGTGTCCGAGACACACACGAAGGAAAGCGCCCGCTTCTTGGGCTCTGACAGCCACCCTCAAACGAGCACACGTCGCACACCAGCCAGGCACCACCTCCTCAGCAACCGAGCACCGCTCGCAAGCCCCGAGTGGCTGTGTACACACGCAGCACCCTCTCCCGAGGCACGGGTACCAACGCGCTGCCGCACAGCAGAGGCGGCCCCCAGCATCCACCCGGCTCCTACTCACCGGCCTCCCTTCGAGAGCACACTCTTCGGAGGTGCTCTGCGTGCCTGGCTGTCTCCTCTTTCCCAGCTGCTGCTGCTGCTGCTGCTGCTGTTGGCACTTGGCCTGCTGGAAGAGGCGCTGCTCTTTTTCAAGAGCCTCCAGTCTTTCAATCCGCTTCTCGATCACGGTGAGATGCCTGTCAAGAGCAAGGAAGGCAGCTGAGAAGGAGCTGCTCTGCCCATTTTGCCCAGGCCGTTTTCTGCTCAGCCACTCCCATCCTCCTCCTCCTCCGGGTTGCTTTGCTGCCCCGCAGCAGCTTCCAGCTGCCTGTCCAAGGCTCCAAACACAGACTACGCCAACGTGTTCGCAGCCGGCACCGGCTCCTTCCACCGCTGGGCTTTCTTTGTTTACTGGAACGTGAGGCTCCAGGACTTCTCTCAGGGACCACGGGCTCCCTTCAAGAGCAAGCGTTACTTGGCCTTTTCTTACCTCTGCCTCCTCTTCCTCTCTCCACCTGGCAAACTCTTTCTTTGCTCCTGCAGCAGCCACTCTCGCAGGCAAGAAACGTCAATCCGTCCCGGCAGTTCGGGGGCATCCTCTAACTTGGCCAGGTCTCGACGAAGCTTTTTCTGAAAGGTGACACCACGTTGTGGCTTGCTGTTGCCTGGACAAGCGCTCTGCCTGCTGAGGCATCCCGCGGGCCCAGGACAGCACTCTGCTTCAGCCGCGCGACGAGGGCAGAAGAGAAGTGCTTCCCTCGGGACTCTGCGTGCTTGCACGTGACTTTCCCGCCCATGCCCACCCCTGCACCCTGCGCTAGCTCAGCTCGCAGCCCTTTCCCTGCCACAACGCCCGGCCCAGCAGCACAGCCCTCACCTCTTCTGCACTGACCGCCTCCCCTCCCCGAGATGCCGCAAGTAAAGCCCCAGCCCTCGGCACCGTGCCGCTCAGAGGTGTCCACGAACGCTCTGCTTTGCCTACCTCCTCTCGCGTGAACATTTTCTCTGCCTCCAGCTTGAGCGTGGTCAGATACTGCCTGTACTCATTGAACTCCTTCAGAGTGCAAGCCACCTATGGAGAGAGGAGGGGAGAAATCCCCCAAGAACCGTCAAGCCAGCTACCTAGACTGCCTTCCCCAAAACAGCCCAAACCCAGCGGGAGGGGAGCTCCTCCTCTGCGCACCCTCCCCTCCCCTCCCCTCCCCTCCCCTCCCCGCTGGCGGGGACCCTGACTCCCCCCCAGCCAGGGCTGAGCGCTGCTCCTCGCCCCGGCGCCAGGCCTCGCACCGGCTGCCTCCTCCACACTCAGGCGGTGCGGGGCAGCCTGAGAAGACCAGGAGTGGGAATTGCCAGCGGGATGCTGGCGCTACTTCTGCTCCCAGGGAGACCAGCCCCACAGCCCTGTGCCCTCCGCCAGCAACAGGCGGCTGCAGCAAGCGCTCCGGGAACCCCGCTTGATGAGGGCTGTTTTTATCAGCCCGACGTCCAAACCTACTTTGCCGTCACCGGTGATGTAACCCTCTCTCTTCAGCCTCCGCAGGTTGTCCTTGCGTTTGTGGTAGGCCCGCAGATGCGGGTCATGCAGGCTGTTGTATTCTGTGCTCAGCAGGCGGCAGTATGGATCTCCCAGATTGAAATAACCAGAGGGCTGGTGAAGCTGTAAGAGGGATTTTCCAGAGTAGGAAGGAGGCAGGAGAGAGCAGCAAAGAGGTGCCAAGCGGTACTTGTGGAAAGGTAAAGGTAGTTTGAAGACCAACACTCCTCTCCATCCTTCTGAAGGCACGGAGACCACCACAGCCAGACTGCAGGGCCAGGCTGCGCTGGGCCAGGCTGCGCTGGGCCAGGCTGCGCTGGGCTGGGCTGGGGGAGAGAAGTCAAACCCCACCAGCAAAGCAGGCAACTTAGGCCACTGGGAACAACTGCAGACCTTGCCGCAACAGAAATGAACCTTCAGAGTGAAAAGTTCAAGCCCAGCGCTTCAAACGCAGCAACTGGATACTGCACTGAAAACAGTCTCCTCGGGATTAGGCAGGCCCAAGGGGTGCGCCAGCTAACTCTGCCTCCAGGAAGTCTCCGCCTTGGGAAAAATGCCCCGCAAGCTGGAGTAGAAGGAGGACACTGCGTGCATTCCCCAAGCAGAGAAGCCCGAGCTTTTCCAAATACGCCAACAAGGCAAGCAGGAGAAGGCTGGACTCGCCCTCAAGAGTGCCCCGGAGCCTGGCTCGACATTGCTGGCTGAGCCGGAAGGGCACATTGCCCCGGCACCCGGGCACACCGCCGCCTGCTGCAGGCAGGGCCCCGGCCGCACGCCTGCACAGTGCCAGAAACCAGTCCAGAAAACTGACAAGTCCTCCTTTTTGTCTCTGCGCCAGGGAGCCAGGAGCTTCCCTCTACTCCCCAGCGCTGCCAGGTCGAAGGGCTGCAGCGCCCACTGTAGAGCAGGTGGCCACAAGGACTTCTTTGAATGACGGGGACCCCGTAAAAGAGGAGACCTTTTCTACCCCTTTCTACTTCCTTTACCTTTTCCCCCAGCTTTGTCCTGCAGAAGACAGGCTTGGAGCCGGGCTGCAGAGGGATCTTGACCCCAAGCGGGAGGTCCAGCAGCCCAGTACCTCCTTCTGCCAGTGGCTGTCTCCTGTTCCCGAGCTAGAAAGAGGGAGACACTCATGGGCACTCCTGCACGCCAGTTGCTAGAAAGGCTCTCGGAAGACTCCAACCAAGGGGAGCGCCAAGAGCGGCCCAGTCAAAAGCTGCTCTCAGCTTCCTCGCCCCCGTCCCCGCAACTCCCATCCCTTCCTCAACCCACGTCCGCGTCCTTCCACAGCAACCCCTCCCACCTGCTTAGCTGTAAGCCAGGCTGGGCACAGAGGCAGGACTCCCTGCAAACTGCCCCCGGCCCAGCCACCTTTGGATCCCTCCCAGCTCCCCGGGCATGTCCCGAGGCCCCAGAGCAGCCCTGCATGTCCCAGGCTCCTGGGCTGAGCCCCCTCCATCGGCCCGTTGCTCACCTCTCCCTTCTTGCCCACTGCACTCAGCAGTGCGTCCACGTGTCGGACGCCAGCAGTGCGACGATGCTCCATGGCTCCTTCCAAGAGCTCTCCTGGAGCTGCGACCCTGCGCTGGCACCTCTCGCTCCAGAGGCACCCAGCTGCGGCCACCAGAGCCGGTCTCCCAGCGAGCGGCTATATAGAGCAATCGCACATTGTTGCATCATCACATTGCTGCGCCACCGCATTGTTGCATCGTCACATTGCCGCGCCGCCGCCCGGCTGCTGCCCAGCCGCCCCGGGGCCCACCTGGAGGCCCGTCTGGACACGCATGTGGGCCACCCGCTCTCGCTGGGACCCTGCTTTGAGCAGGGGGCCTCGACTAGGTGCTGACCTGCTGCCCCTTCTTCCTCCTTGTACCTCTTCTTCACAGCTTTGGCCTTCAGAGGGCAGGGCTGGAGCTGGGCTGCCCGCGTGCTGCTGCTGCTGCTGCCGCCCTGGCTTTGGTAGACCATTTTTAGACCATTGCCCTGTCACGGGCAAAGCAGCCTCCACTCAGGAAACCGCACTGACTTGGCCCTCCCAGACCCAAACCGCCACTTGTGCCCCGTACCTCCCCCAGCTTTCACCTCTAGAGGACAGGGTGGGAGGCCACTCCAGCCAGTCTTGAGGGGAAAAGAGGGTAAAAGGAGTTCCCAGGGGCATAGAGAAAGGCCGAGGGAGGGCTCTGGGCGGCACCCAAGGGCACACGGAGGGCCGTGGTGGGTACCCAGAGCCACGCAAAGGGCTCGGGCTGGGCACCGAAAGGCACACGGAGCGCTCTGGGCCGCCCCAAAGGGCAAGCGGAGGGCCCTAGGAAGCACAGAAAGAGAAATGGAGGGCCTTGGGAGGCACCGGAAGGCCGTTTGGCGGCCCCTCGGTTGCCCCAAAAGGCCCACGCCGGTCCCTAGGGGACATGGAAAGGCAAACAGAGAGGCCTTGAGGACACAAGAGGAGAGGAGGAGTCCTCTGGGAAAGACAAAAAGCTGAAGGCCGGTCCCTTGGCGGGACACCGAAAGGCCCACCGAGGGCCCTGGCCCGCAACCCAAAGGCCCATCAGGAGGGCTTGAGGGGACGAGAGAATAAATGCACAGACTAAGGCGCAGCCTTCAACAGCACCTACGTACGGGACTCACATAAGGCATGAGTATAGCTTTACTGAGCTGGACCAGCCCCTCCAATAGCCCGGCCGCAAAGCTTTCTAAGCAAGGCAAAAACGTTGGCTACTTTTCTCTTCCCTACTTAAGCTTCCCTGTAAAACTGGGTCTTAGCCCGACCGAGGCTGTAGGAGGGAGGAAGGCGAGGGAAAACATTGCAGGGAAAATGCCCAGACACAGTATGGCCTGGCGTGAATAAACGTAGGCACAAGCAAGACCTTGGGAGCAAACTCTTTATTCTCTGCCTGGGGGCGCTGCCCGGGGACTCTGCGGCCCTGGAGCTGCACACCTCCTCAGGACACCCTCCACAAGGCTCCCAGCTACCGCCCTCTTTAATGGCTCGGGCTGCATGGGCTCCTCCAGGAAAAGCTTTAAACGCACTGGTCTGCGCCGTGCTCCTGCCTGGGTAGGGGGCTTCGGACCCGCTGGAGGCACGGGCTGTCTTGGAAACTGCGGGCCCGTGGAGGGGAGGGTGCCTGCGGTGCTCCCTGGCCTGAGGATACGCAGAGTTTCCCACGCGGGCACCGAAGACCTTGCTGTGCCTCCGGAGGTGTCGTCCCGGGACTTCTGAAGGCCTTCTGTTGGCCGGCGAGCATCTTGCTCGGCGCCTCGGAGGAGAGATGGGAGGAGGGGACGTGAGCTCTCCTCTTTGAATTGTCCTGCTTCCTCTGAAGGCGTGACTATTGCAGGGAGGCTGAGAGGTGGCAAGACCTTCCTCGGTTGAAGCTTCTCAGAGTTTTGCTTGGACTTCCTTTCTTCCTCTAACTTCTTCCTCATCGTTTCCAGAACTTCAAGGACAATGGTTTTGGCATACCCGATCAGTTCTGCATCCAGCTGCTGAACTCTGGAGATGGCTTTTCGGATGCTCTCCTTGGCAATCTCACGACTCACTCGTGAGACAGCAGCAGCGTTTGGCAGTGGTTGCAACACGGGCAGCTTTGCTCTCTTGCTTGCTTCTGGGATCTGCCCTTCCGATGCTCTGGGTGATCCTTGTCCTTCTGTCACGCCCTGAAGCTTCAGGATCTCAGAAAACTGACAGCCAAAGTCCTGTTCAAACTGAGAAGCTACCAAGGATGACAAGCTGGAGGTAACACTTTCAACAGCCTCTTTGGCCCTTTTGTCAATAGAAGACTGCGAAGATGCTCTGTCGGAAGCTGCTAGTTCCGCCTCCCTCCATCCCTCCTCTCCAGATTTGCCCGCTCGGGTGGCTCTTCCGGCAACGAGCTCTGACAGCTTCTGCCTGGCTGCTGGCCCTGGCTCAGCCACATCAGACGTGCTGGATGCCAAATGCTCCCCAAAGCTCTCCAACACGGTCGCCACAATCTCCTGAGCCACCAGTCTGATTTCGTCCCGGCGATCCGCAGGAGAAGTGTCCCAAGGCTCTGCCCCTCTGGCACGGGCAAACAACCTTCCGCTGACCTCACGGGGAGCCCTCCTTAAGACGTGGACGGACTGATCCAGCGCCTTCACCCGCTCCAGCACTTCCTCGACCACGGTCTCAGCCACCTCTTTAAGCCCCTGGTCTCCTGCCAGCGTAGCCCACACCAGCGTAGGCTGTATGCTGTTAGGCGCTTCTTCTCCGGCAGGCGTTGGAGACTAAAATGAGGAGCAGTTGATGAGTGAATGCGTTCCTTCACCTTGGTTTGCTTTCCTCTTCCTCCTCGCAAGACCCCTGGCCCAGAGTCCCTAGCAGTCCCTAGCAATCAAGCTTGAAAAACTCCGGTTTCTCTGTCGGCCACCTGGCACACGGAGGTTTCTGGTCTCCCGCGGACAGGAGCCAAGCGCTGTGGGCACTTCTCAGAATCAAGGCGGTGCCATTTTGCTCAGAGCAAAGGGCACCGTAGCCCCCCTGGACCTCAGCACGGTGAACCAGGTGCCGCGGGCCCTGAGCTGGAAGCTAGTGGCTGCCTGGGTAGCGCTGATCGTGGCCGGAGGACAGGCCCCAGGGCACAGCGGGCCCCCGCAGGGGCTGGTACTTCCCAACGGGCTCCTTGGCTCCAGCCGCGGGAGGCGCTGGCCAGAGTTGAATAGCGGAGGGAAAGCCGTGGAAGGTACTCGACCAGGCTCTTTGCTCCAGCCTCTTCTACCACGGGTCCCAGCCGCTCTCGGGGCACTGCTGCCCTGTATCAGGGTGGCCCGTTTGCCCCTTTTCGAGGCCGAATGCCAAGAATGGGTGTTTTGAGAGCAGAAAAGGAAACGATGCTTTTTCTTGCGGCACCTGCCTGTTGTCTGCCAGCCCAAGGAAGTGTCCTTGGGACAGGAGGCAGTCTGAAAGTCCCACCGCGGGCTGCCAGCCTCATGCAAAGTGGGGAAGAAGTCGCGAGGCAAGACCAGAGCCAGGCAGCAGCCTGAAATTGTCCTCTCCCATCATTTGCTCTTTTGCAGCTTGACAGCCTGACTGCCACGGCAGAAGGAGCTTAACCCTTCACCCTGGCATAGGTACCACCCCACGCTCTCCGGAAACGCTTCCCGAGAGGCGGTTGCAGGGGATGGAGCCGGGCAACGTTTAACGGGCCCCCCGCTAATGAGAACCGGGCAACAGCAGGCTCTCCGCTAAGCTAATCAAAGACCTCCTTGAAGAGAAAACCAACCCACAAACGGCCAAGCACCGCCACTGTCAGGTTCAGCGACGCTGCATCTTTGGATGCACAAGTCTTTGGATGCAAACCAGACTTTTCCTACCAGACGCAAAACCAGCACCGTGGACCGTGCGGCCATTTAGTGCAGCTCACAGGTTCGTGCTAAACGGGCGAGTCCGTGCGCCGAAGTGGCTCCTGAGAGTGCCCAGGCACACTTGTGCCTCAGAAAGGGCTAGCGCCTCGTGTCCGAGACACACACGAAGGAAAGCGCCCGCTTCTTGGGCTCTGACAGCCACCCTCAAACAAGCACACGTCGCACACCAGCCAGGCACCACCTCCTCAGCAACCGAGCACCGCTCGCAAGCCCCGAGTGGCTGTGTACACACGCAGCACCCTCTCCCGAGGCACGGGTACCAACGCGCTGCCGCACAGCAGAGGCGGCCCCCAGCATCCACCCGGCTCCTACTCACCGGCCTCCCTTCGAGAGCACACTCTTCGGAGGTGCTCTGCGTGCCTGGCTGTCTCCTCTTTCCCAGCTGCTGCTGCTGCTGCTGCTGCTGTTGGCACTTGGCCTGCTGGAAGAGGCGCTGCTCTTTTTCAAGAGCCTCCAGTCTTTCAATCCGCTTCTCGATCACGGTGAGATGCCTGTCAAGAGCAAGGAAGGCAGCTGAGAAGGAGCTGCTCTGCCCATTTTGCCCAGGCCGTTTTCTGCTCAGCCACTCCCATCCTCCTCCTCCTCCGGGTTGCTTTGCTGCCCCGCAGCAGCTTCCAGCTGCCTGTCCAAGGCTCCAAACACAGACTACGCCAACGTGTTCGCAGCCGGCACCGGCTCCTTCCACCGCTGGGCTTTCTTTGTTTACTGGAACGTGAGGCTCCAGGACTTCTCTCAGGGACCACGGGCTCCCTTCAAGAGCAAGCGTTACTTGGCCTTTTCTTACCTCTGCCTCCTCTTCCTCTCTCCACCTGGCAAACTCTTTCTTTGCTCCTGCAGCAGCCACTCTCGCAGGCAAGAAACGTCAATCCGTCCCGGCAGTTCGGGGGCATCCTCTAACTTGGCCAGGTCTCGACGAAGCTTTTTCTGAAAGGTGACACCACGTTGTGGCTTGCTGTTGCCTGGACAAGCGCTCTGCCTGCTGAGGCATCCCGCGGGCCCAGGACAGCACTCTGCTTCAGCCGCGCGACGAGGGCAGAAGAGAAGTGCTTCCCTCGGGACTCTGCGTGCTTGCACGTGACTTTCCCGCCCATGCCCACCCCTGCACCCTGCGCTAGCTCAGCTCGCAGCCCTTTCCCTGCCACAACGCCCGGCCCAGCAGCACAGCCCTCACCTCTTCTGCACTGACCGCCTCCCCTCCCCGAGATGCCGCAAGTAAAGCCCCAGCCCTCGGCACCGTGCCGCTCAGAGGTGTCCACGAACGCTCTGCTTTGCCTACCTCCTCTCGCGTGAACATTTTCTCTGCCTCCAGCTTGAGCGTGGTCAGATACTGCCTGTACTCATTGAACTCCTTCAGAGTGCAAGCCACCTATGGAGAGAGGAGGGGAGAAATCCCCCAAGAACCGTCAAGCCAGCTACCTAGACTGCCTTCCCCAAAACAGCCCAAACCCAGCGGGAGGGGAGCTCCTCCTCTGCGCACCCTCCCCTCCCCTCCCCTCCCCTCCCCTCCCCGCTGGCGGGGACCCTGACTCCCCCCCAGCCAGGGCTGAGCGCTGCTCCTCGCCCCGGCGCCAGGCCTCGCACCGGCTGCCTCCTCCACACTCAGGCGGTGCGGGGCAGCCTGAGAAGACCAGGAGTGGGAATTGCCAGCGGGATGCTGGCGCTACTTCTGCTCCCAGGGAGACCAGCCCCACAGCCCTGTGCCCTCCGCCAGCAACAGGCGGCTGCAGCAAGCGCTCCGGGAACCCCGCTTGATGAGGGCTGTTTTTATCAGCCCGACGTCCAAACCTACTTTGCCGTCACCGGTGATGTAACCCTCTCTCTTCAGCCTCCGCAGGTTGTCCTTGCGTTTGTGGTAGGCCCGCAGATGCGGGTCATGCAGGCTGTTGTATTCTGTGCTCAGCAGGCGGCAGTATGGATCTCCCAGATTGAAATAACCAGAGGGCTGGTGAAGCTGTAAGAGGGATTTTCCAGAGTAGGAAGGAGGCAGGAGAGAGCAGCAAAGAGGTGCCAAGCGGTACTTGTGGAAAGGTAAAGGTAGTTTGAAGACCAACACTCCTCTCCATCCTTCTGAAGGCACGGAGACCACCACAGCCAGACTGCAGGGCCAGGCTGCGCTGGGCCAGGCTGCGCTGGGCCAGGCTGCGCTGGGCTGGGCTGGGGGAGAGAAGTCAAACCCCACCAGCAAAGCAGGCAACTTAGGCCACTGGGAACAACTGCAGACCTTGCCGCAACAGAAATGAACCTTCAGAGTGAAAAGTTCAAGCCCAGCGCTTCAAACGCAGCAACTGGATACTGCACTGAAAACAGTCTCCTCGGGATTAGGCAGGCCCAAGGGGTGCGCCAGCTAACTCTGCCTCCAGGAAGTCTCCGCCTTGGGAAAAATGCCCCGCAAGCTGGAGTAGAAGGAGGACACTGCGTGCATTCCCCAAGCAGAGAAGCCCGAGCTTTTCCAAATACGCCAACAAGGCAAGCAGGAGAAGGCTGGACTCGCCCTCAAGAGTGCCCCGGAGCCTGGCTCGACATTGCTGGCTGAGCCGGAAGGGCACATTGCCCCGGCACCCGGGCACACCGCCGCCTGCTGCAGGCAGGGCCCCGGCCGCACGCCTGCACAGTGCCAGAAACCAGTCCAGAAAACTGACAAGTCCTCCTTTTTGTCTCTGCGCCAGGGAGCCAGGAGCTTCCCTCTACTCCCCAGCGCTGCCAGGTCGAAGGGCTGCAGCGCCCACTGTAGAGCAGGTGGCCACAAGGACTTCTTTGAATGACGGGGACCCCGTAAAAGAGGAGACCTTTTCTACCCCTTTCTACTTCCTTTACCTTTTCCCCCAGCTTTGTCCTGCAGAAGACAGGCTTGGAGCCGGGCTGCAGAGGGATCTTGACCCCAAGCGGGAGGTCCAGCAGCCCAGTACCTCCTTCTGCCAGTGGCTGTCTCCTGTTCCCGAGCTAGAAAGAGGGAGACACTCATGGGCACTCCTGCACGCCAGTTGCTAGAAAGGCTCTCGGAAGACTCCAACCAAGGGGAGCGCCAAGAGCGGCCCAGTCAAAAGCTGCTCTCAGCTTCCTCGCCCCCGTCCCCGCAACTCCCATCCCTTCCTCAACCCACGTCCGCGTCCTTCCACAGCAACCCCTCCCACCTGCTTAGCTGTAAGCCAGGCTGGGCACAGAGGCAGGACTCCCTGCAAACTGCCCCCGGCCCAGCCACCTTTGGATCCCTCCCAGCTCCCCGGGCATGTCCCGAGGCCCCAGAGCAGCCCTGCATGTCCCAGGCTCCTGGGCTGAGCCCCCTCCATCGGCCCGTTGCTCACCTCTCCCTTCTTGCCCACTGCACTCAGCAGTGCGTCCACGTGTCGGACGCCAGCAGTGCGACGATGCTCCATGGCTCCTTCCAAGAGCTCTCCTGGAGCTGCGACCCTGCGCTGGCACCTCTCGCTCCAGAGGCACCCAGCTGCGGCCACCAGAGCCGGTCTCCCAGCGAGCGGCTATATAGAGCAATCGCACATTGTTGCATCATCACATTGCTGCGCCACCGCATTGTTGCATCGTCACATTGCCGCGCCGCCGCCCGGCTGCTGCCCAGCCGCCCCGGGGCCCACCTGGAGGCCCGTCTGGACACGCATGTGGGCCACCCGCTCTCGCTGGGACCCTGCTTTGAGCAGGGGGCCTCGACTAGGTGCTGACCTGCTGCCCCTTCTTCCTCCTTGTACCTCTTCTTCACAGCTTTGGCCTTCAGAGGGCAGGGCTGGAGCTGGGCTGCCCGCGTGCTGCTGCTGCTGCTGCCGCCCTGGCTTTGGTAGACCATTTTTAGACCATTGCCCTGTCACGGGCAAAGCAGCCTCCACTCAGGAAACCGCACTGACTTGGCCCTCCCAGACCCAAACCGCCACTTGTGCCCCGTACCTCCCCCAGCTTTCACCTCTAGAGGACAGGGTGGGAGGCCACTCCAGCCAGTCTTGAGGGGAAAAGAGGGTAAAAGGAGTTCCCAGGGGCATAGAGAAAGGCCGAGGGAGGGCTCTGGGCGGCACCCAAGGGCACACGGAGGGCCGTGGTGGGTACCCAGAGCCACGCAAAGGGCTCGGGCTGGGCACCGAAAGGCACACGGAGCGCTCTGGGCCGCCCCAAAGGGCAAGCGGAGGGCCCTAGGAAGCACAGAAAGAGAAATGGAGGGCCTTGGGAGGCACCGGAAGGCCGTTTGGCGGCCCCTCGGTTGCCCCAAAAGGCCCACGCCGGTCCCTAGGGGACATGGAAAGGCAAACAGAGAGGCCTTGAGGACACAAGAGGAGAGGAGGAGTCCTCTGGGAAAGACAAAAAGCTGAAGGCCGGTCCCTTGGCGGGACACCGAAAGGCCCACCGAGGGCCCTGGCCCGCAACCCAAAGGCCCATCAGGAGGGCTTGAGGGGACGAGAGAATAAATGCACAGACTAAGGCGCAGCCTTCAACAGCACCTACGTACGGGACTCACATAAGGCATGAGTATAGCTTTACTGAGCTGGACCAGCCCCTCCAATAGCCCGGCCGCAAAGCTTTCTAAGCAAGGCAAAAACGTTGGCTACTTTTCTCTTCCCTACTTAAGCTTCCCTGTAAAACTGGGTCTTAGCCCGACCGAGGCTGTAGGAGGGAGGAAGGCGAGGGAAAACATTGCAGGGAAAATGCCCAGACACAGTATGGCCTGGCGTGAATAAACGTAGGCACAAGCAAGACCTTGGGAGCAAACTCTTTATTCTCTGCCTGGGGGCGCTGCCCGGGGACTCTGCGGCCCTGGAGCTGCACACCTCCTCAGGACACCCTCCACAAGGCTCCCAGCTACCGCCCTCTTTAATGGCTCGGGCTGCATGGGCTCCTCCAGGAAAAGCTTTAAACGCACTGGTCTGCGCCGTGCTCCTGCCTGGGTAGGGGGCTTCGGACCCGCTGGAGGCACGGGCTGTCTTGGAAACTGCGGGCCCGTGGAGGGGAGGGTGCCTGCGGTGCTCCCTGGCCTGAGGATACGCAGAGTTTCCCACGCGGGCACCGAAGACCTTGCTGTGCCTCCGGAGGTGTCGTCCCGGGACTTCTGAAGGCCTTCTGTTGGCCGGCGAGCATCTTGCTCGGCGCCTCGGAGGAGAGATGGGAGGAGGGGACGTGAGCTCTCCTCTTTGAATTGTCCTGCTTCCTCTGAAGGCGTGACTATTGCAGGGAGGCTGAGAGGTGGCAAGACCTTCCTCGGTTGAAGCTTCTCAGAGTTTTGCTTGGACTTCCTTTCTTCCTCTAACTTCTTCCTCATCGTTTCCAGAACTTCAAGGACAATGGTTTTGGCATACCCGATCAGTTCTGCATCCAGCTGCTGAACTCTGGAGATGGCTTTTCGGATGCTCTCCTTGGCAATCTCACGACTCACTCGTGAGACAGCAGCAGCGTTTGGCAGTGGTTGCAACACGGGCAGCTTTGCTCTCTTGCTTGCTTCTGGGATCTGCCCTTCCGATGCTCTGGGTGATCCTTGTCCTTCTGTCACGCCCTGAAGCTTCAGGATCTCAGAAAACTGACAGCCAAAGTCCTGTTCAAACTGAGAAGCTACCAAGGATGACAAGCTGGAGGTAACACTTTCAACAGCCTCTTTGGCCCTTTTGTCAATAGAAGACTGCGAAGATGCTCTGTCGGAAGCTGCTAGTTCCGCCTCCCTCCATCCCTCCTCTCCAGATTTGCCCGCTCGGGTGGCTCTTCCGGCAACGAGCTCTGACAGCTTCTGCCTGGCTGCTGGCCCTGGCTCAGCCACATCAGACGTGCTGGATGCCAAATGCTCCCCAAAGCTCTCCAACACGGTCGCCACAATCTCCTGAGCCACCAGTCTGATTTCGTCCCGGCGATCCGCAGGAGAAGTGTCCCAAGGCTCTGCCCCTCTGGCACGGGCAAACAACCTTCCGCTGACCTCACGGGGAGCCCTCCTTAAGACGTGGACGGACTGATCCAGCGCCTTCACCCGCTCCAGCACTTCCTCGACCACGGTCTCAGCCACCTCTTTAAGCCCCTGGTCTCCTGCCAGCGTAGCCCACACCAGCGTAGGCTGTATGCTGTTAGGCGCTTCTTCTCCGGCAGGCGTTGGAGACTAAAATGAGGAGCAGTTGATGAGTGAATGCGTTCCTTCACCTTGGTTTGCTTTCCTCTTCCTCCTCGCAAGACCCCTGGCCCAGAGTCCCTAGCAGTCCCTAGCAATCAAGCTTGAAAAACTCCGGTTTCTCTGTCGGCCACCTGGCACACGGAGGTTTCTGGTCTCCCGCGGACAGGAGCCAAGCGCTGTGGGCACTTCTCAGAATCAAGGCGGTGCCATTTTGCTCAGAGCAAAGGGCACCGTAGCCCCCCTGGACCTCAGCACGGTGAACCAGGTGCCGCGGGCCCTGAGCTGGAAGCTAGTGGCTGCCTGGGTAGCGCTGATCGTGGCCGGAGGACAGGCCCCAGGGCACAGCGGGCCCCCGCAGGGGCTGGTACTTCCCAACGGGCTCCTTGGCTCCAGCCGCGGGAGGCGCTGGCCAGAGTTGAATAGCGGAGGGAAAGCCGTGGAAGGTACTCGACCAGGCTCTTTGCTCCAGCCTCTTCTACCACGGGTCCCAGCCGCTCTCGGGGCACTGCTGCCCTGTATCAGGGTGGCCCGTTTGCCCCTTTTCGAGGCCGAATGCCAAGAATGGGTGTTTTGAGAGCAGAAAAGGAAACGATGCTTTTTCTTGCGGCACCTGCCTGTTGTCTGCCAGCCCAAGGAAGTGTCCTTGGGACAGGAGGCAGTCTGAAAGTCCCACCGCGGGCTGCCAGCCTCATGCAAAGTGGGGAAGAAGTCGCGAGGCAAGACCAGAGCCAGGCAGCAGCCTGAAATTGTCCTCTCCCATCATTTGCTCTTTTGCAGCTTGACAGCCTGACTGCCACGGCAGAAGGAGCTTAACCCTTCACCCTGGCATAGGTACCACCCCACGCTCTCCGGAAACGCTTCCCGAGAGGCGGTTGCAGGGGATGGAGCCGGGCAACGTTTAACGGGCCCCCCGCTAATGAGAACCGGGCAACAGCAGGCTCTCCGCTAAGCTAATCAAAGACCTCCTTGAAGAGAAAACCAACCCACAAACGGCCAAGCACCGCCACTGTCAGGTTCAGCGACGCTGCATCTTTGGATGCACAAGTCTTTGGATGCAAACCAGACTTTTCCTACCAGACGCAAAACCAGCACCGTGGACCGTGCGGCCATTTAGTGCAGCTCACAGGTTCGTGCTAAACGGGCGAGTCCGTGCGCCGAAGTGGCTCCTGAGAGTGCCCAGGCACACTTGTGCCTCAGAAAGGGCTAGCGCCTCGTGTCCGAGACACACACGAAGGAAAGCGCCCGCTTCTTGGGCTCTGACAGCCACCCTCAAACAAGCACACGTCGCACACCAGCCAGGCACCACCTCCTCAGCAACCGAGCACCGCTCGCAAGCCCCGAGTGGCTGTGTACACACGCAGCACCCTCTCCCGAGGCACGGGTACCAACGCGCTGCCGCACAGCAGAGGCGGCCCCCAGCATCCACCCGGCTCCTACTCACCGGCCTCCCTTCGAGAGCACACTCTTCGGAGGTGCTCTGCGTGCCTGGCTGTCTCCTCTTTCCCAGCTGCTGCTGCTGCTGCTGCTGCTGTTGGCACTTGGCCTGCTGGAAGAGGCGCTGCTCTTTTTCAAGAGCCTCCAGTCTTTCAATCCGCTTCTCGATCACGGTGAGATGCCTGTCAAGAGCAAGGAAGGCAGCTGAGAAGGAGCTGCTCTGCCCATTTTGCCCAGGCCGTTTTCTGCTCAGCCACTCCCATCCTCCTCCTCCTCCGGGTTGCTTTGCTGCCCCGCAGCAGCTTCCAGCTGCCTGTCCAAGGCTCCAAACACAGACTACGCCAACGTGTTCGCAGCCGGCACCGGCTCCTTCCACCGCTGGGCTTTCTTTGTTTACTGGAACGTGAGGCTCCAGGACTTCTCTCAGGGACCACGGGCTCCCTTCAAGAGCAAGCGTTACTTGGCCTTTTCTTACCTCTGCCTCCTCTTCCTCTCTCCACCTGGCAAACTCTTTCTTTGCTCCTGCAGCAGCCACTCTCGCAGGCAAGAAACGTCAATCTGTCCCGGCAGTTCGGGGGCATCCTCTAACTTGGCCAGGTCTCGACGAAGCTTTTTCTGAAAGGTGACACCACGTTGTGGCTTGCTGTTGCCTGGACAAGCGCTCTGCCTGCTGAGGCATCCCGCGGGCCCAGGACAGCACTCTGCTTCAGCCGCGCGACGAGGGCAGAAGAGAAGTGCTTCCCTCGGGACTCTGCGTGCTTGCACGTGACTTTCCCGCCCATGCCCACCCCTGCACCCTGCGCTAGCTCAGCTCGCAGCCCTTTCCCTGCCACAACGCCCGGCCCAGCAGCACAGCCCTCACCTCTTCTGCACTGACCGCCTCCCCTCCCCGAGATGCCGCAAGTAAAGCCCCAGCCCTCGGCACCGTGCCGCTCAGAGGTGTCCACGAACGCTCTGCTTTGCCTACCTCCTCTCGCGTGAACATTTTCTCTGCCTCCAGCTTGAGCGTGGTCAGATACTGCCTGTACTCATTGAACTCCTTCAGAGTGCAAGCCACCTATGGAGAGAGGAGGGGAGAAATCCCCCAAGAACCGTCAAGCCAGCTACCTAGACTGCCTTCCCCAAAACAGCCCAAACCCAGCGGGAGGGGAGCTCCTCCTCTGCGCACCCTCCCCTCCCCTCCCCTCCCCTCCCCGCTGGCGGGGACCCTGACTCCCCCCCAGCCAGGGCTGAGCGCTGCTCCTCGCCCCGGCGCCAGGCCTCGCACCGGCTGCCTCCTCCACACTCAGGCGGTGCGGGGCAGCCTGAGAAGACCAGGAGTGGGAATTGCCAGCGGGATGCTGGCGCTACTTCTGCTCCCAGGGAGACCAGCCCCACAGCCCTGTGCCCTCCGCCAGCAACAGGCGGCTGCAGCAAGCGCTCCGGGAACCCCGCTTGATGAGGGCTGTTTTTATCAGCCCGACGTCCAAACCTACTTTGCCGTCACCGGTGATGTAACCCTCTCTCTTCAGCCTCCGCAGGTTGTCCTTGCGTTTGTGGTAGGCCCGCAGATGCGGGTCATGCAGGCTGTTGTATTCTGTGCTCAGCAGGCGGCAGTATGGATCTCCCAGATTGAAATAACCAGAGGGCTGGTGAAGCTGTAAGAGGGATTTTCCAGAGTAGGAAGGAGGCAGGAGAGAGCAGCAAAGAGGTGCCAAGCGGTACTTGTGGAAAGGTAAAGGTAGTTTGAAGACCAACACTCCTCTCCATCCTTCTGAAGGCACGGAGACCACCACAGCCAGACTGCAGGGCCAGGCTGCGCTGGGCCAGGCTGCGCTGGGCCAGGCTGCGCTGGGCTGGGCTGGGGGAGAGAAGTCAAACCCCACCAGCAAAGCAGGCAACTTAGGCCACTGGGAACAACTGCAGACCTTGCCGCAACAGAAATGAACCTTCAGAGTGAAAAGTTCAAGCCCAGCGCTTCAAACGCAGCAACTGGATACTGCACTGAAAACAGTCTCCTCGGGATTAGGCAGGCCCAAGGGGTGCGCCAGCTAACTCTGCCTCCAGGAAGTCTCCGCCTTGGGAAAAATGCCCCGCAAGCTGGAGTAGAAGGAGGACACTGCGTGCATTCCCCAAGCAGAGAAGCCCGAGCTTTTCCAAATACGCCAACAAGGCAAGCAGGAGAAGGCTGGACTCGCCCTCAAGAGTGCCCCGGAGCCTGGCTCGACATTGCTGGCTGAGCCGGAAGGGCACATTGCCCCGGCACCCGGGCACACCGCCGCCTGCTGCAGGCAGGGCCCCGGCCGCACGCCTGCACAGTGCCAGAAACCAGTCCAGAAAACTGACAAGTCCTCCTTTTTGTCTCTGCGCCAGGGAGCCAGGAGCTTCCCTCTACTCCCCAGCGCTGCCAGGTCGAAGGGCTGCAGCGCCCACTGTAGAGCAGGTGGCCACAAGGACTTCTTTGAATGACGGGGACCCCGTAAAAGAGGAGACCTTTTCTACCCCTTTCTACTTCCTTTACCTTTTCCCCCAGCTTTGTCCTGCAGAAGACAGGCTTGGAGCCGGGCTGCAGAGGGATCTTGACCCCAAGCGGGAGGTCCAGCAGCCCAGTACCTCCTTCTGCCAGTGGCTGTCTCCTGTTCCCGAGCTAGAAAGAGGGAGACACTCATGGGCACTCCTGCACGCCAGTTGCTAGAAAGGCTCTCGGAAGACTCCAACCAAGGGGAGCGCCAAGAGCGGCCCAGTCAAAAGCTGCTCTCGGCTTCCTCGCCCCCGTCCCCGCAACTCCCATCCCTTCCTCAACCCACGTCCGCGTCCTTCCACAGCAACCCCTCCCACCTGCTTAGCTGTAAGCCAGGCTGGGCACAGAGGCAGGACTCCCTGCAAACTGCCCCCGGCCCGACCACCTTTGGATCCCTCCCAGCTCCCCGGGCACGTCCCGAGGCCCCAGAGCAGCCCTGCATGTCCCAGGCTCCTGGGCTGAGCCCCCTCCATCGGCCCGTTGCTCACCTCTCCCTTCTTGCCCACTGCACTCAGCAGTGCGTCCACGTGTCGGACGCCAGCAGTGCGACGATGCTCCATGGCTCCTTCCAAGAGCTCTCCTGGAGCTGCGACCCTGCGCTGGCACCTCTCGCTCCAGAGGCACCCAGCTGCGGCCACCAGAGCCGGTCTCCCAGCGAGCGGCTATATAGAGCAATCGCACATTGTTGCATCATCACATTGCTGCGCCACCGCATTGTTGCATCGTCACATTGCCACGCCGCCGCCCGGCTGCTGCCCAGCCGCCCCGGGGCCCACCTGGAGGCCCGTCTGGACACGCATGTGGGCCACCCGCTCTCGCTGGGACCCTGCTTTGAGCAGGGGGCCTCGACTAGGTGCTGACCTGCTGCCCCTTCTTCCTCCTTGTACCTCTTCTTCACAGCTTTGGCCTTCAGAGGGCAGGGCTGGAGCTGGGCTGCCCGCGTGCTGCTGCTGCTGCTGCCGCCCTGGCTTTGGTAGACCATTTTTAGACCATTGCCCTGTCACGGGCAAAGCAGCCTCCACTCAGGAAACCGCACTGACTTGGCCCTCCCAGACCCAAACCGCCACTTGTGCCCCGTACCTCCCCCAGCTTTCACCTCTAGAGGACAGGGTGGGAGGCCACTCCAGCCAGTCTTGAGGGGAAAAGAGGGTAAAAGGAGTTCCCAGGGGCATAGAGAAAGGCCGAGGGAGGGCTCTGGGCGGCACCCAAGGGCACACGGAGGGCCGTGGTGGGTACCCAGAGCCACGCAAAGGGCTCGGGCTGGGCACCGAAAGGCACACGGAGCGCTCTGGGCCGCCCCAAAGGGCAAGCGGAGGGCCCTAGGAAGCACAGAAAGAGAAATGGAGGGCCTTGGGAGGCACCGGAAGGCCGTTTGGCGGCCCCTCGGTTGCCCCAAAAGGCCCACGCCGGTCCCTAGGGGACATGGAAAGGCAAACAGAGAGGCCTTGAGGACACAAGAGGAGAGGAGGAGTCCTCTGGGAAAGACAAAAAGCTGAAGGCCGGTCCCTTGGCGGGACACCGAAAGGCCCACCGAGGGCCCTGGCCCGCAACCCAAAGGCCCATCAGGAGGGCTTGAGGGGACGAGAGAATAAATGCACAGACTAAGGCGCAGCCTTCAACAGCACCTACGTACGGGACTCACATAAGGCATGAGTATAGCTTTACTGAGCTGGACCAGCCCCTCCAATAGCCCGGCCGCAAAGCTTTCTAAGCAAGGCAAAAACGTTGGCTACTATTCTCTTCCCTACTTAAGCTTCCCTGTAAAACTGGGTCTTAGCCCGACCGAGGCTGTAGGAGGGAGGAAGGCGAGGGAAAACATTGCAGGGAAAATGCCCAGACACAGTATGGCCTGGCGTGAATAAACGTAGGCACAAGCAAGACCTTGGGAGCAAACTCTTTATTCTCTGCCTGGGGGCGCTGCCCGGGGACTCTGCGGCCCTGGAGCTGCACACCTCCTCAGGACACCCTCCACAAGGCTCCCAGCTACCGCCCTCTTTAATGGCTCGGGCTGCATGGGCTCCTCCAGGAAAAGCTTTAAACGCACTGGTCTGCGCCGTGCTCCTGCCTGGGTAGGGGGCTTCGGACCCGCTGGAGGCACGGGCTGTCTTGGAAACTGCGGGCCCGTGGAGGGGAGGGTGCCTGCGGTGCTCCCTGGCCTGAGGATACGCAGAGTTTCCCACGCGGGCACCGAAGACCTTGCTGTGCCTCCGGAGGTGTCGTCCCGGGACTTCTGAAGGCCTTCTGTTGGCCGGCGAGCATCTTGCTCGGCGCCTCGGAGGAGAGATGGGAGGAGGGGACGTGAGCTCTCCTCTTTGAATTGTCCTGCTTCCTCTGAAGGCGTGACTATTGCAGGGAGGCTGAGAGGTGGCAAGACCTTCCTCGGTTGAAGCTTCTCAGAGTTTTGCTTGGACTTCCTTTCTTCCTCTAACTTCTTCCTCATCGTTTCCAGAACTTCAAGGACAATGGTTTTGGCATACCCGATCAGTTCTGCATCCAGCTGCTGAACTCTGGAGATGGCTTTTCGGATGCTCTCCTTGGCAATCTCACGACTCACTCGTGAGACAGCAGCAGCGTTTGGCAGTGGTTGCAACACGGGCAGCTTTGCTCTCTTGCTTGCTTCTGGGATCTGCCCTTCCGATGCTCTGGGTGATCCTTGTCCTTCTGTCACGCCCTGAAGCTTCAGGATCTCAGAAAACTGACAGCCAAAGTCCTGTTCAAACTGAGAAGCTACCAAGGATGACAAGCTGGAGGTAACACTTTCAACAGCCTCTTTGGCCCTTTTGTCAATAGAAGACTGCGAAGATGCTCTGTCGGAAGCTGCTAGTTCCGCCTCCCTCCATCCCTCCTCTCCAGATTTGCCCGCTCGGGTGGCTCTTCCGGCAACGAGCTCTGACAGCTTCTGCCTGGCTGCTGGCCCTGGCTCAGCCACATCAGACGTGCTGGATGCCAAATGCTCCCCAAAGCTCTCCAACACGGTCGCCACAATCTCCTGAGCCACCAGTCTGATTTCGTCCCGGCGATCCGCAGGAGAAGTGTCCCAAGGCTCTGCCCCTCTGGCACGGGCAAACAACCTTCCGCTGACCTCACGGGGAGCCCTCCTTAAGACGTGGACGGACTGATCCAGCGCCTTCACCCGCTCCAGCACTTCCTCGACCACGGTCTCAGCCACCTCTTTAAGCCCCTGGTCTCCTGCCAGCGTAGCCCACACCAGCGTAGGCTGTATGCTGTTAGGCGCTTCTTCTCCGGCAGGCGTTGGAGACTAAAATGAGGAGCAGTTGATGAGTGAATGCGTTCCTTCACCTTGGTTTGCTTTCCTCTTCCTCCTCGCAAGACCCCTGGCCCAGAGTCCCTAGCAGTCCCTAGCAATCAAGCTTGAAAAACTCCGGTTTCTCTGTCGGCCACCTGGCACACGGAGGTTTCTGGTCTCCCGCGGACAGGAGCCAAGCGCTGTGGGCACTTCTCAGAATCAAGGCGGTGCCATTTTGCTCAGAGCAAAGGGCACCGTAGCCCCCCTGGACCTCAGCACGGTGAACCAGGTGCCGCGGGCCCTGAGCTGGAAGCTAGTGGCTGCCTGGGTAGCGCTGATCGTGGCCGGAGGACAGGCCCCAGGGCACAGCGGGCCCCCGCAGGGGCTGGTACTTCCCAACGGGCTCCTTGGCTCCAGCCGCGGGAGGCGCTGGCCAGAGTTGAATAGCGGAGGGAAAGCCGTGGAAGGTACTCGACCAGGCTCTTTGCTCCAGCCTCTTCTACCACGGGTCCCAGCCGCTCTCGGGGCACTGCTGCCCTGTATCAGGGTGGCCCGTTTGCCCCTTTTCGAGGCCGAATGCCAAGAATGGGTGTTTTGAGAGCAGAAAAGGAAACGATGCTTTTTCTTGCGGCACCTGCCTGTTGTCTGCCAGCCCAAGGAAGTGTCCTTGGGACAGGAGGCAGTCTGAAAGTCCCACCGCGGGCTGCCAGCCTCATGCAAAGTGGGGAAGAAGTCGCGAGGCAAGACCAGAGCCAGGCAGCAGCCTGAAATTGTCCTCTCCCATCATTTGCTCTTTTGCAGCTTGACAGCCTGACTGCCACGGCAGAAGGAGCTTAACCCTTCACCCTGGCATAGGTACCACCCCACGCTCTCCGGAAACGCTTCCCGAGAGGCGGTTGCAGGGGATGGAGCCGGGCAACGTTTAACGGGCCCCCCGCTAATGAGAACCGGGCAACAGCAGGCTCTCCGCTAAGCTAATCAAAGACCTCCTTGAAGAGAAAACCAACCCACAAACGGCCAAGCACCGCCACTGTCAGGTTCAGCGACGCTGCATCTTTGGATGCACAAGTCTTTGGATGCAAACCAGACTTTTCCTACCAGACGCAAAACCAGCACCGTGGACCGTGCGGCCATTTAGTGCAGCTCACAGGTTCGTGCTAAACGGGCGAGTCCGTGCGCCGAAGTGGCTCCTGAGAGTGCCCAGGCACACTTGTGCCTCAGAAAGGGCTAGCGCCTCGTGTCCGAGACACACACGAAGGAAAGCGCCCGCTTCTTGGGCTCTGACAGCCACCCTCAAACAAGCACACGTCGCACACCAGCCAGGCACCACCTCCTCAGCAACCGAGCACCGCTCGCAAGCCCCGAGTGGCTGTGTACACACGCAGCACCCTCTCCCGAGGCACGGGTACCAACGCGCTGCCGCACAGCAGAGGCGGCCCCCAGCATCCACCCGGCTCCTACTCACCGGCCTCCCTTCGAGAGCACACTCTTCGGAGGTGCTCTGCGTGCCTGGCTGTCTCCTCTTTCCCAGCTGCTGCTGCTGCTGCTGCTGCTGTTGGCACTTGGCCTGCTGGAAGAGGCGCTGCTCTTTTTCAAGAGCCTCCAGTCTTTCAATCCGCTTCTCGATCACGGTGAGATGCCTGTCAAGAGCAAGGAAGGCAGCTGAGAAGGAGCTGCTCTGCCCATTTTGCCCAGGCCGTTTTCTGCTCAGCCACTCCCATCCTCCTCCTCCTCCGGGTTGCTTTGCTGCCCCGCAGCAGCTTCCAGCTGCCTGTCCAAGGCTCCAAACACAGACTACGCCAACGTGTTCGCAGCCGGCACCGGCTCCTTCCACCGCTGGGCTTTCTTTGTTTACTGGAACGTGAGGCTCCAGGACTTCTCTCAGGGACCACGGGCTCCCTTCAAGAGCAAGCGTTACTTGGCCTTTTCTTACCTCTGCCTCCTCTTCCTCTCTCCACCTGGCAAACTCTTTCTTTGCTCCTGCAGCAGCCACTCTCGCAGGCAAGAAACGTCAATCTGTCCCGGCAGTTCGGGGGCATCCTCTAACTTGGCCAGGTCTCGACGAAGCTTTTTCTGAAAGGTGACACCACGTTGTGGCTTGCTGTTGCCTGGACAAGCGCTCTGCCTGCTGAGGCATCCCGCGGGCCCAGGACAGCACTCTGCTTCAGCCGCGCGACGAGGGCAGAAGAGAAGTGCTTCCCTCGGGACTCTGCGTGCTTGCACGTGACTTTCCCGCCCATGCCCACCCCTGCACCCTGCGCTAGCTCAGCTCGCAGCCCTTTCCCTGCCACAACGCCCGGCCCAGCAGCACAGCCCTCACCTCTTCTGCACTGACCGCCTCCCCTCCCCGAGATGCCGCAAGTAAAGCCCCAGCCCTCGGCACCGTGCCGCTCAGAGGTGTCCACGAACGCTCTGCTTTGCCTACCTCCTCTCGCGTGAACATTTTCTCTGCCTCCAGCTTGAGCGTGGTCAGATACTGCCTGTACTCATTGAACTCCTTCAGAGTGCAAGCCACCTATGGAGAGAGGAGGGGAGAAATCCCCCAAGAACCGTCAAGCCAGCTACCTAGACTGCCTTCCCCAAAACAGCCCAAACCCAGCGGGAGGGGAGCTCCTCCTCTGCGCACCCTCCCCTCCCCTCCCCTCCCCTCCCCTCCCCGCTGGCGGGGACCCTGACTCCCCCCCAGCCAGGGCTGAGCGCTGCTCCTCGCCCCGGCGCCAGGCCTCGCACCGGCTGCCTCCTCCACACTCAGGCGGTGCGGGGCAGCCTGAGAAGACCAGGAGTGGGAATTGCCAGCGGGATGCTGGCGCTACTTCTGCTCCCAGGGAGACCAGCCCCACAGCCCTGTGCCCTCCGCCAGCAACAGGCGGCTGCAGCAAGCGCTCCGGGAACCCCGCTTGATGAGGGCTGTTTTTATCAGCCCGACGTCCAAACCTACTTTGCCGTCACCGGTGATGTAACCCTCTCTCTTCAGCCTCCGCAGGTTGTCCTTGCGTTTGTGGTAGGCCCGCAGATGCGGGTCATGCAGGCTGTTGTATTCTGTGCTCAGCAGGCGGCAGTATGGATCTCCCAGATTGAAATAACCAGAGGGCTGGTGAAGCTGTAAGAGGGATTTTCCAGAGTAGGAAGGAGGCAGGAGAGAGCAGCAAAGAGGTGCCAAGCGGTACTTGTGGAAAGGTAAAGGTAGTTTGAAGACCAACACTCCTCTCCATCCTTCTGAAGGCACGGAGACCACCACAGCCAGACTGCAGGGCCAGGCTGCGCTGGGCCAGGCTGCGCTGGGCCAGGCTGCGCTGGGCTGGGCTGGGGGAGAGAAGTCAAACCCCACCAGCAAAGCAGGCAACTTAGGCCACTGGGAACAACTGCAGACCTTGCCGCAACAGAAATGAACCTTCAGAGTGAAAAGTTCAAGCCCAGCGCTTCAAACGCAGCAACTGGATACTGCACTGAAAACAGTCTCCTCGGGATTAGGCAGGCCCAAGGGGTGCGCCAGCTAACTCTGCCTCCAGGAAGTCTCCGCCTTGGGAAAAATGCCCCGCAAGCTGGAGTAGAAGGAGGACACTGCGTGCATTCCCCAAGCAGAGAAGCCCGAGCTTTTCCAAATACGCCAACAAGGCAAGCAGGAGAAGGCTGGACTCGCCCTCAAGAGTGCCCCGGAGCCTGGCTCGACATTGCTGGCTGAGCCGGAAGGGCACATTGCCCCGGCACCCGGGCACACCGCCGCCTGCTGCAGGCAGGGCCCCGGCCGCACGCCTGCACAGTGCCAGAAACCAGTCCAGAAAACTGACAAGTCCTCCTTTTTGTCTCTGCGCCAGGGAGCCAGGAGCTTCCCTCTACTCCCCAGCGCTGCCAGGTCGAAGGGCTGCAGCGCCCACTGTAGAGCAGGTGGCCACAAGGACTTCTTTGAATGACGGGGACCCCGTAAAAGAGGAGACCTTTTCTACCCCTTTCTACTTCCTTTACCTTTTCCCCCAGCTTTGTCCTGCAGAAGACAGGCTTGGAGCCGGGCTGCAGAGGGATCTTGACCCCAAGCGGGAGGTCCAGCAGCCCAGTACCTCCTTCTGCCAGTGGCTGTCTCCTGTTCCCGAGCTAGAAAGAGGGAGACACTCATGGGCACTCCTGCACGCCAGTTGCTAGAAAGGCTCTCGGAAGACTCCAACCAAGGGGAGCGCCAAGAGCGGCCCAGTCAAAAGCTGCTCTCGGCTTCCTCGCCCCCGTCCCCGCAACTCCCATCCCTTCCTCAACCCACGTCCGCGTCCTTCCACAGCAACCCCTCCCACCTGCTTAGCTGTAAGCCAGGCTGGGCACAGAGGCAGGACTCCCTGCAAACTGCCCCCGGCCCGACCACCTTTGGATCCCTCCCAGCTCCCCGGGCACGTCCCGAGGCCCCAGAGCAGCCCTGCATGTCCCAGGCTCCTGGGCTGAGCCCCCTCCATCGGCCCGTTGCTCACCTCTCCCTTCTTGCCCACTGCACTCAGCAGTGCGTCCACGTGTCGGACGCCAGCAGTGCGACGATGCTCCATGGCTCCTTCCAAGAGCTCTCCTGGAGCTGCGACCCTGCGCTGGCACCTCTCGCTCCAGAGGCACCCAGCTGCGGCCACCAGAGCCGGTCTCCCAGCGAGCGGCTATATAGAGCAATCGCACATTGTTGCATCATCACATTGCTGCGCCACCGCATTGTTGCATCGTCACATTGCCACGCCGCCGCCCGGCTGCTGCCCAGCCGCCCCGGGGCCCACCTGGAGGCCCGTCTGGACACGCATGTGGGCCACCCGCTCTCGCTGGGACCCTGCTTTGAGCAGGGGGCCTCGACTAGGTGCTGACCTGCTGCCCCTTCTTCCTCCTTGTACCTCTTCTTCACAGCTTTGGCCTTCAGAGGGCAGGGCTGGAGCTGGGCTGCCCGCGTGCTGCTGCTGCTGCTGCCGCCCTGGCTTTGGTAGACCATTTTTAGACCATTGCCCTGTCACGGGCAAAGCAGCCTCCACTCAGGAAACCGCACTGACTTGGCCCTCCCAGACCCAAACCGCCACTTGTGCCCCGTACCTCCCCCAGCTTTCACCTCTAGAGGACAGGGTGGGAGGCCACTCCAGCCAGTCTTGAGGGGAAAAGAGGGTAAAAGGAGTTCCCAGGGGCATAGAGAAAGGCCGAGGGAGGGCTCTGGGCGGCACCCAAGGGCACACGGAGGGCCGTGGTGGGTACCCAGAGCCACGCAAAGGGCTCGGGCTGGGCACCGAAAGGCACACGGAGCGCTCTGGGCCGCCCCAAAGGGCAAGCGGAGGGCCCTAGGAAGCACAGAAAGAGAAATGGAGGGCCTTGGGAGGCACCGGAAGGCCGTTTGGCGGCCCCTCGGTTGCCCCAAAAGGCCCACGCCGGTCCCTAGGGGACATGGAAAGGCAAACAGAGAGGCCTTGAGGACACAAGAGGAGAGGAGGAGTCCTCTGGGAAAGACAAAAAGCTGAAGGCCGGTCCCTTGGCGGGACACCGAAAGGCCCACCGAGGGCCCTGGCCCGCAACCCAAAGGCCCATCAGGAGGGCTTGAGGGGACGAGAGAATAAATGCACAGACTAAGGCGCAGCCTTCAACAGCACCTACGTACGGGACTCACATAAGGCATGAGTATAGCTTTACTGAGCTGGACCAGCCCCTCCAATAGCCCGGCCGCAAAGCTTTCTAAGCAAGGCAAAAACGTTGGCTACTATTCTCTTCCCTACTTAAGCTTCCCTGTAAAACTGGGTCTTAGCCCGACCGAGGCTGTAGGAGGGAGGAAGGCGAGGGAAAACATTGCAGGGAAAATGCCCAGACACAGTATGGCCTGGCGTGAATAAACGTAGGCACAAGCAAGACCTTGGGAGCAAACTCTTTATTCTCTGCCTGGGGGCGCTGCCCGGGGACTCTGCGGCCCTGGAGCTGCACACCTCCTCAGGACACCCTCCACAAGGCTCCCAGCTACCGCCCTCTTTAATGGCTCGGGCTGCATGGGCTCCTCCAGGAAAAGCTTTAAACGCACTGGTCTGCGCCGTGCTCCTGCCTGGGTAGGGGGCTTCGGACCCGCTGGAGGCACGGGCTGTCTTGGAAACTGCGGGCCCGTGGAGGGGAGGGTGCCTGCGGTGCTCCCTGGCCTGAGGATACGCAGAGTTTCCCACGCGGGCACCGAAGACCTTGCTGTGCCTCCGGAGGTGTCGTCCCGGGACTTCTGAAGGCCTTCTGTTGGCCGGCGAGCATCTTGCTCGGCGCCTCGGAGGAGAGATGGGAGGAGGGGACGTGAGCTCTCCTCTTTGAATTGTCCTGCTTCCTCTGAAGGCGTGACTATTGCAGGGAGGCTGAGAGGTGGCAAGACCTTCCTCGGTTGAAGCTTCTCAGAGTTTTGCTTGGACTTCCTTTCTTCCTCTAACTTCTTCCTCATCGTTTCCAGAACTTCAAGGACAATGGTTTTGGCATACCCGATCAGTTCTGCATCCAGCTGCTGAACTCTGGAGATGGCTTTTCGGATGCTCTCCTTGGCAATCTCACGACTCACTCGTGAGACAGCAGCAGCGTTTGGCAGTGGTTGCAACACGGGCAGCTTTGCTCTCTTGCTTGCTTCTGGGATCTGCCCTTCCGATGCTCTGGGTGATCCTTGTCCTTCTGTCACGCCCTGAAGCTTCAGGATCTCAGAAAACTGACAGCCAAAGTCCTGTTCAAACTGAGAAGCTACCAAGGATGACAAGCTGGAGGTAACACTTTCAACAGCCTCTTTGGCCCTTTTGTCAATAGAAGACTGCGAAGATGCTCTGTCGGAAGCTGCTAGTTCCGCCTCCCTCCATCCCTCCTCTCCAGATTTGCCCGCTCGGGTGGCTCTTCCGGCAACGAGCTCTGACAGCTTCTGCCTGGCTGCTGGCCCTGGCTCAGCCGCATCAGACGTGCTGGATGCCAAATGCTCCCCAAAGCTCTCCAACACGGTCGCCACAATCTCCTGAGCCACCAGTCTGATTTCGTCCCGGCGATCCGCAGGAGAAGTGTCCCAAGGCTCTGCCCCTCTGGCACGGGCAAACAACCTTCCGCTGACCTCACGGGGAGCCCTCCTTAAGACGTGGACGGACTGATCCAGCGCCTTCACCCGCTCCAGCACTTCCTCGACCACGGTCTCAGCCACCTCTTTAAGCCCCTGGTCTCCTGCCAGCGTAGCCCACACCAGCGTAGGCTGTATGCTGTTAGGCGCTTCTTCTCCGGCAGGCGTTGGAGACTAAAATGAGGAGCAGTTGATGAGTGAATGCGTTCCTTCACCTTGGTTTGCTTTCCTCTTCCTCCTCGCAAGACCCCTGGCCCAGAGTCCCTAGCAGTCCCTAGCAATCAAGCTTGAAAAACTCCGGTTTCTCTGTCGGCCACCTGGCACACGGAGGTTTCTGGTCTCCCGCGGACAGGAGCCAAGCGCTGTGGGCACTTCTCAGAATCAAGGCGGTGCCATTTTGCTCAGAGCAAAGGGCACCGTAGCCCCCCTGGACCTCAGCACGGTGAACCAGGTGCCGCGGGCCCTGAGCTGGAAGCTAGTGGCTGCCTGGGTAGCGCTGATCGTGGCCGGAGGACAGGCCCCAGGGCACAGCGGGCCCCCGCAGGGGCTGGTACTTCCCAACGGGCTCCTTGGCTCCAGCCGCGGGAGGCGCTGGCCAGAGTTGAATAGCGGAGGGAAAGCCGTGGAAGGTACTCGACCAGGCTCTTTGCTCCAGCCTCTTCTACCACGGGTCCCAGCCGCTCTCGGGGCACTGCTGCCCTGTATCAGGGTGGCCCGTTTGCCCCTTTTCGAGGCCGAATGCCAAGAATGGGTGTTTTGAGAGCAGAAAAGGAAACGATGCTTTTTCTTGCGGCACCTGCCTGTTGTCTGCCAGCCCAAGGAAGTGTCCTTGGGACAGGAGGCAGTCTGAAAGTCCCACCGCGGGCTGCCAGCCTCATGCAAAGTGGGGAAGAAGTCGCGAGGCAAGACCAGAGCCAGGCAGCAGCCTGAAATTGTCCTCTCCCATCATTTGCTCTTTTGCAGCTTGACAGCCTGACTGCCACGGCAGAAGGAGCTTAACCCTTCACCCTGGCATAGGTACCACCCCACGCTCTCCGGAAACGCTTCCCGAGAGGCGGTTGCAGGGGATGGAGCCGGGCAACGTTTAACGGGCCCCCCGCTAATGAGAACCGGGCAACAGCAGGCTCTCCGCTAAGCTAATCAAAGACCTCCTTGAAGAGAAAACCAACCCACAAACGGCCAAGCACCGCCACTGTCAGGTTCAGCGACGCTGCATCTTTGGATGCACAAGTCTTTGGATGCAAACCAGACTTTTCCTACCAGACGCAAAACCAGCACCGTGGACCGTGCGGCCATTTAGTGCAGCTCACAGGTTCGTGCTAAACGGGCGAGTCCGTGCGCTGAAGTGGCCCCTGAGAGTGCCCAGGCACACTTGTGCCTCAGAAAGGGCTAGCGCCTCGTGTCCGAGACACACACGAAGGAAAGCGCCCGCTTCTTGGGCTCTGACAGCCACCCTCAAACGAGCACACGTCGCACACCAGCCAGGCACCACCTCCTCAGCAACCGAGCACCGCTCGCAAGCCCCGAGTGGCTGTGTACACACGCAGCACCCTCTCCCGAGGCACGGGTACCAACGCGCTGCCGCACAGCAGAGGTGGCCCCCAGCATCCACCCGGCTCCTACTCACCGGCCTCCCTTTGAGAGCGCACTCTTCGGAGGTGCTCTGCGTGCCTGGCTGTCTCCTCTTTCCCAGCTGCTGCTGCTGCTGCTGCTGTTGGCACTTGGCCTGCTGGAAGAGGCGCTGCTCTTTTTCAAGAGCCTCCAGTCTTTCAATCCGCTTCTCGATCACGGTGAGATGCCTGTCAAGAGCAAGGAAGGCAGCTGAGAAGGAGCTGCTCTGCCCATTTTGCCCAGGCCGTTTTCTGCTCAGCCACTCCCATCCTCCTCCTCCTCCGGGTTGCTTTGCTGCCCCGCAGCAGCTTCCAGCTGCCTGTCCAAGGCTCCAAACACAGACTACGCCAACGTGTTCGCAGCCGGCACCGGCTCCTTCCACCGCTGGGCTTTCTTTGTTTACTGGAACGTGAGGCTCCAGGACTTCTCTCAGGGACCACGGGCTCCCTTCAAGAGCAAGCGTTACTTGGCCTTTTCTTACCTCTGCCTCCTCTTCCTCTCTCCACCTGGCAAACTCTTTCTTTGCTCCTGCAGCAGCCACTCTCGCAGGCAAGAAACGTCAATCCGTCCCGGCAGTTCGGGGGCATCCTCTAATTTGGCCAGGTCTCGACGAAGCTTTTTCTGAAAGGTGACACCACGTTGTGGCTTGCTGTTGCCTGGACAAGCGCTCTGCCTGCTGAGGCATCCCGTGGGCCCAGGACAGCACTCTGCTTCAGCCGCGCGACGAGGGCAGAAGAGAAGTGCTTCCCTCGGGACTCTGCGTGCTTGCACGTGACTTTCCCGCCCATGCCCACCCCTGCACCCTGCGCTAGCTCAGCTCGCAGCCCTTTCCCTGCCACAACGCCCGGCCCAGCAGCACAGCCCTCACCTCTTCTGCACTGACCGCCTCCCCTCCCCGAGATGCCGCAAGTAAAGCCCCAGCCCTCGGCACCGTGCCGCTCAGAGGTGTCCACGAACGCTCTGCTTTGCCTACCTCCTCTCGCGTGAACATTTTCTCTGCCTCCAGCTTGAGCGTGGTCAGATACTGCCTGTACTCATTGAACTCCTTCAGAGTGCAAGCCACCTATGGAGAGAGGAGGGGAGAAATCCCCCAAGAACCGTCAAGCCAGCTACCTAGACTGCCTTCCCCAAAACAGCCCAAACCCAGCGGGAGGGGAGCTCCTCCTCTGCGCACCCTCCCCTCCCCTCCCCTCCCCTCCCCGCTGGCGGGGACCCTGACTCCCCCCCAGCCAGGGCTGAGCGCTGCTCCTCGCCCCGGCGCCAGGCCTCGCACCGGCTGCCTCCTCCACACTCAGGCGGTGCGGGGCAGCCTGAGAAGACCAGGAGTGGGAATTGCCAGCGGGATGCTGGCGCTACTTCTGCTCCCAGGGAGACCAGCCCCACAGCCCTGTGCCCTCCGCCAGCAACAGGCGGCTGCAGCAAGCGCTCCGGGAACCCCGCTTGATGAGGGCTGTTTTTATCAGCCCGACGTCCAAACCTACTTTGCCGTCACCGGTGATGTAACCCTCTCTCTTCAGCCTCCGCAGGTTGTCCTTGCGTTTGTGGTAGGCCCGCAGATGCGGGTCATGCAGGCTGTTGTATTCTGTGCTCAGCAGGCGGCAGTATGGATCTCCCAGATTGAAATAACCAGAGGGCTGGTGAAGCTGTAAGAGGGATTTTCCAGAGTAGGAAGGAGGCAGGAGAGAGCAGCAAAGAGGTGCCAAGCGGTACTTGTGGAAAGGTAAAGGTAGTTTGAAGACCAACACTCCTCTCCATCCTTCTGAAGGCACGGAGACCACCACAGCCAGACTGCAGGGCCAGGCTGCGCTGGGCCAGGCTGCGCTGGGCCAGGCTGCGCTGGGCTGGGCTGGGGGAGAGAAGTCAAACCCCACCAGCAAAGCAGGCAACTTAGGCCACTGGGAACAACTGCAGACCTTGCCGCAACAGAAATGAACCTTCAGAGTGAAAAGTTCAAGCCCAGCGCTTCAAACGCAGCAACTGGATACTGCACTGAAAACAGTCTCCTCGGGATTAGGCAGGCCCAAGGGGTGCGCCAGCTAACTCTGCCTCCAGGAAGTCTCCGCCTTGGGAAAAATGCCCCGCAAGCTGGAGTAGAAGGAGGACACTGCGTGCATTCCCCAAGCAGAGAAGCCCGAGCTTTTCCAAATACGCCAACAAGGCAAGCAGGAGAAGGTTGGACTTGCCCTCAAGAGTGCCCCGGAGCCTGGCTCGACATTGCTGGCTGAGCCGGAAGGGCACATTGCCCCGGCACCCGGGCACACCGCCGCCTGCTGCAGGCAGGGCCCCGGCCGCACGCCTGCACAGTGCCAGAAACCAGTCCAGAAAACTGACAAGTCCTCCTTTTTGTCTCTGCGCCAGGGAGCCAGGAGCTTCCCTCTACTCCCCAGCGCTGCCAGGTCGAAGGGCTGCAGCGCCCACTGTAGAGCAGGTGGCCACAAGGACTTCTTTGAATGACGGGGACCCCGTAAAAGAGGAGACCTTTTCTACCCCTTTCTACTTCCTTTACCTTTTCCCCCAGCTTTGTCCTGCAGAAGACAGGCTTGGAGCCGGGCTGCAGAGGGATCTTGACCCCAAGCGGGAGGTCCAGCAGCCCAGTACCTCCTTCTGCCAGTGGCTGTCTCCTGTTCCCGAGCTAGAAAGAGGGAGACACTCATGGGCACTCCTGCACGGCAGTTGCTAGAAAGGCTCTCGGAAGACTCCAACCAAGGGGAGCGCCAAGAGCGGCCCAGTCAAAAGCTGCTCTCGGCTTCCTCGCCCCCGTCCCCGCAACTCCCATCCCTTCCTCAACCCACGTCCGCGTCCTTCCACAGCAACCCCTCCCACCTGCTTAGCTGTAAGCCAGGCTGGGCACAGAGGCAGGACTCCCTGCAAACTGCCCCCGGCCCGACCACCTTTGGATCCCTCCCAGCTCCCCGGGCACGTCCCGAGGCCCCAGAGCAGCCCTGCATGTCCCAGGCTCCTGGGCTGAGCCCCCTCCATCGGCCCGTTGCTCACCTCTCCCTTCTTGCCCACTGCACTCAGCAGTGCGTCCACGTGTCGGACGCCAGCAGTGCGACGATGCTCCATGGCTCCTTCCAAGAGCTCTCTTGGAGCTGCGACCCTGCGCTGGCACCTCTCGCTCCAGAGGCACCCAGCTGCGGCCACCAGAGCCGGTCTCCCAGCGAGCGGCTATATAGAGCAATCGCACATTGTTGCATCATCACATTGCTGCGCCACCGCATTGTTGCATCGTCACATTGCCACGCCGCCGCCCGGCTGCTGCCCAGCCGCCCCGGGGCCCACCTGGAGGCCCGTCTGGACACGCATGTGGGCCACCCGCTCTCGCTGGGACCCTGCTTTGAGCAGGGGGCCTCGACTAGGTGCTGACCTGCTGCCCCTTCTTCCTCCTTGTACCTCTTCTTCACAGCTTTGGCCTTCAGAGGGCAGGGCTGGAGCTGGGCTGCCCGCGTGCTGCTGCTGCTGCTGCCGCCCTGGCTTTGGTAGACCATTTTTAGACCATTGCCCTGTCACGGGCAAAGCAGCCTCCACTCAGGAAACCGCACTGACTTGGCCCTCCCAGACCCAAACCGCCACTTGTGCCCCGTACCTCCCCCAGCTTTCACCTCTAGAGGACAGGGTGGGAGGCCACTCCAGCCAGTCTTGAGGGGAAAAGAGGGTAAAAGGAGTTCCCAGGGGCATAGAGAAAGGCCGAGGGAGGGCTCTGGGTGGCACCCAAGGGCACACGGAGGGCCGTGGTGGGTACCCAGAGCCACGCAAAGGGCTCGGGCTGGGCACCGAAAGGCACACGGAGCGCTCTGGGCCGCCCCAAAGGGCAAGCGGAGGGCCCTAGGAAGCACAGAAAGAGAAATGGAGGGCCTTGGGAGGCACCGGAAGGCCGTTTGGCGGCCCCTCGGTTGCCCCAAAAGGCCCACGCCGGTCCCTAGGGGACATGGAAAGGCAAACAGAGAGGCCTTGAGGACACAAGAGGAGAGGAGGAGTCCTCTGGGAAAGACAAAAAGCTGAAGGCCGGTCCCTTGGCGGGACACCGAAAGGCCCACCGAGGGCCCTGGCCCACAACCCAAAGGCCCATCAGGAGGGCTTGAGGGGACGAGAGAATAAATGCACAGACTAAGGCGCAGCCTTCAACAGCACCTACGTACGGGACTCACATAAGGCATGAGTATAGCTTTACTGAGCTGGACCAGCCCCTCCAATAGCCCGGCCGCAAAGCTTTCTAAGCAAGGCAAAAACGTTGGCTACTTTTCTCTTCCCTACTTAAGCTTCCCTGTAAAACTGGGTCTTAGCCCGACCGAGGCTGTAGGAGGGAGGAAGGCGAGGGAAAACATTGCAGGGAAAATGCCCAGACACAGTATGGCCTGGCGTGAATAAACGTAGGCACAAGCAAGACCTTGGGAGCAAACTCTTTATTCTCTGCCTGGGGGCGCTGCCCGGGGACTCTGCGGCCCTGGAGCTGCACACCTCCTCAGGACACCCTCCACAAGGCTCCCAGCTACCGCCCTCTTTAATGGCTCGGGCTGCATGGGCTCCTCCAGGAAAAGCTTTAAACGCACTGGTCTGCGCCGTGCTCCTGCCTGGGTAGGGGGCTTCGGACCCGCTGGAGGCACGGGCTGTCTTGGAAACTGCGGGCCCGTGGAGGGGAGGGTGCCTGCGGTGCTCCCTGGCCTGAGGATACGCAGAGTTTCCCACGCGGGCACCAAAGACCTTGCTGTGCCTCCGGAGGTGTCGTCCCGGGACTTCTGAAGGCCTTCTGTTGGCCGGCGAGCATCTTGCTCGGCGCCTCGGAGGAGAGATGGGAGGAGGGGACGTGAGCTCTCCTCTTTGAATTGTCCTGCTTCCTCTGAAGGCGTGACTATTGCAGGGAGGCTGAGAGGTGGCAAGACCTTCCTCGGTTGAAGCTTCTCAGAGTTTTGCTTGGACTTCCTTTCTTCCTCTAACTTCTTCCTCATCGTTTCCAGAACTTCAAGGACAATGGTTTTGGCATACCCGATCAGTTCTGCATCCAGCTGCTGAACTCCGGAGATGGCTTTTCGGATGCTCTCCTTGGCAATCTCACGACTCACTCGTGAGACAGCAGCAGCGTTTGGCAGTGGTTGCAACACGGGCAGCTTTGCTCTCTTGCTTGCTTCTGGGATCTGCCCTTCCGATGCTCTGGGTGATCCTTGTCCTTCTGTCACGCCCTGAAGCTTCAGGATCTCAGAAAACTGACAGCCAAAGTCCTGTTCAAACTGAGAAGCTACCAAGGATGACAAGCTGGAGGTAACACTTTCAACAGCCTCTTTGGCCCTTTTGTCAATAGAAGACTGCGAAGATGCTCTGTCGGAAGCTGCTAGTTCCGCCTCCCTCCATCCCTCCTCTCCAGATTTGCCCGCTCGGGTGGCTCTTCCGGCAACGAGCTCTGACAGCTTCTGCCTGGCTGCTGGCCCTGGCTCAGCCGCATCAGACGTGCTGGATGCCAAATGCTCCCCAAAGCTCTCCAACACGGTCGCCACAATCTCCTGAGCCACCAGTCTGATTTCGTCCCGGCGATCCGCAGGAGAAGTGTCCCAAGGCTCTGCCCCTCTGGCACGGGCAAACAACCTTCCGCTGACCTCACGGGGAGCCCTCCTTAAGACGTGGACGGACTGATCCAGCGCCTTCACCCGCTCCAGCACTTCCTCGACCACGGTCTCAGCCACCTCTTTAAGCCCCTGGTCTCCTGCCAGCGTAGCCCGCACCAGCGTAGGCTGTATGCTGTTAGGCGCTTCTTCTCCGGCAGGCGTTGGAGACTAAAATGAGGAGCAGTTGATGAGTGAATGCGTTCCTTCACCTTGGTTTGCTTTCCTCTTCCTCCTCGCAAGACCCCTGGCCCAGAGTCCCTAGCAGTCCCTAGCAATCAAGCTTGAAAAACTCCGGTTTCTCTGTCGGCCACCTGGCACACGGAGGTTTCTGGTCTCCCGCGGACAGGAGCCAAGCGCTGTGGGCACTTCTCAGAATCAAGGCGGTGCCATTTTGCTCAGAGCAAAGGGCACCGTAGCCCCCCTGGACCTCAGCACGGTGAACCAGGTGCCGCGGGCCCTGAGCTGGAAGCTAGTGGCTGCCTGGGTAGCGCTGATCGTGGCCGGAGGACAGGCCCCAGGGCACAGCGGGCCCCCGCAGGGGCTGGTACTTCCCAACGGGCTCCTTGGCTCCAGCCGCGGGAGGCGCTGGCCAGAGTTGAATAGCGGAGGGAAAGCCGTGGAAGGTACTCGACCAGGCTCTTTGCTCCAGCCTCTTCTACCACGGGTCCCAGCCACTCTCGGGGCACTGCTGCCCTGTATCAGGGTGGCCCGTTTGCCCCTTTTCGAGGCCGAGTGCCAAGAATGGGTGTTTTGAGAGCAGAAAAGGAAACGATGCTTTTTCTTGCGGCACCTGCCTGTTGTCTGCCAGCCCAAGGAAGTGTCCTTGGGACAGGAGGCAGTCTGAAAGTCCCACCGCGGGCTGCCAGCCTCATGCAAAGTGGGGAAGAAGTCGCGAGGCAAGACCAGAGCCAGGCAGCAGCCTGAAATTGTCCTCTCCCATCATTTGCTCTTTTGCAGCTTGACAGCCTGACTGCCACGGCAGAAGGAGCTTAACCCTTCACCCTGGCATAGGTACCACCCCACGCTCTCCGGAAACGCTTCCCGAGAGGCGGTTGCAGGGGATGGAGCCGGGCAACGTTTAACGGGCCCCCCGCTAATGAGAACCGGGCAACAGCAGGCTCTCCGCTAAGCTAATCAAAGACCTCCTTGAAGAGAAAACCAACCCACAAACGGCCAAGCACCGCCACTGTCAGGTTCAGCGACGCTGCATCTTTGGATGCACAAGTCTTTGGATGCAAACCAGACTTTTCCTACCAGACGCAAAACCAGCACCGTGGACTGTGCGGCCATTTAGTGCAGCTCACAGGTTCGTGCTAAACGGGCGAGTCCGTGCGCCGAAGTGGCCCCTGAGAGTGCCCAGGCACACTTGTGCCTCAGAAAGGGCTAGCGCCTCGTGTCCGAGACACACACGAAGGAAAGCGCCCGCTTCTTGGGCTCTGACAGCCACCCTCAAACGAGCACACGTCGCACACCAGCCAGGCACCACCTCCTCAGCAACCGAGCACCGCTCGCAAGCCCCGAGTGGCTGTGTACACACGCAGCACCCTCTCCCGAGGCACGGGTACCAACGCGCTGCCGCACAGCAGAGGCGGCCCCCAGCATCCACCCGGCTCCTACTCACCGGCCTCCCTTTGAGAGCGCACTCTTCGGAGGTGCTCTGCGTGCCTGGCTGTCTCCTCTTTCCCAGCTGCTGCTGCTGCTGCTGCTGTTGGCACTTGGCCTGCTGGAAGAGGCGCTGCTCTTTTTCAAGAGCCTCCAGTCTTTCAATCCGCTTCTCGATCACGGTGAGATGCCTGTCAAGAGCAAGGAAGGCAGCTGAGAAGGAGCTGCTCTGCCCATTTTGCCCAGGCCGTTTTCTGCTCAGCCACTCCCATCCTCCTCCTCCTCCGGGTTGCTTTGCTGCCCCGCAGCAGCTTCCAGCTGCCTGTCCAAGGCTCCAAACACAGACTACGCCAACGTGTTCGCAGCCGGCACCGGCTCCTTCCACCGCTGGGCTTTCTTTGTTTACTGGAACGTGAGGCTCCAGGACTTCTCTCAGGGACCACGGGCTCCCTTCAAGAGCAAGCGTTACTTGGCCTTTTCTTACCTCTGCCTCCTCTTCCTCTCTCCACCTGGCAAACTCTTTCTTTGCTCCTGCAGCAGCCACTCTCGCAGGCAAGAAACGTCAATCCGTCCCGGCAGTTCGGGGGCATCCTCTAACTTGGCCAGGTCTCGACGAAGCTTTTTCTGAAAGGTGACACCACGTTGTGGCTTGCTGTTGCCTGGACAAGCGCTCTGCCTGCTGAGGCATCCCGCGGGCCCAGGACAGCACTCTGCTTCAGCCGCGCGACGAGGGCAGAAGAGAAGTGCTTCCCTCGGGACTCTGCGTGCTTGCACGTGACTTTCCTGCCCATGCCCACCCCTGCACCCTGCGCTAGCTCAGCTCGCAGCCCTTTCCCTGCCACAACGCCCGGCCCAGCAGCACAGCCCTCACCTCTTCTGCACTGAACGCCTCCCCTCCCCGAGATGCCGCAAGTAAAGCCCCAGCCCTCGGCACCGTGCCGCTCAGAGGTGTCCACGAACGCTCTGCTTTGCCTACCTCCTCTCGCGTGAACATTTTCTCTGCCTCCAGCTTGAGCGTGGTCAGATACTGCCTGTACTCATTGAACTCCTTCAGAGTGCAAGCCACCTATGGAGAGAGGAGGGGAGAAATCCCCCAAGAACCGTCAAGCCAGCTACCTAGACTGCCTTCCCCAAAACAGCCCAAACCCAGCGGGAGGGGAGCTCCTCCTCTGCGCACCCTCCCCTCCCCTCCCCTCCCCTCCCCGCTGGCGGGGACCCTGACTCCCCCCCAGCCAGGGCTGAGCGCTGCTCCTCGCCCCGGCGCCAGGCCTCGCACCGGCTGCCTCCTCCACACTCAGGCGGTGCGGGGCAGCCTGAGAAGACCAGGAGTGGGAATTGCCAGCGGGACGCTGGCGCTACTTCTGCTCCCAGGGAGACCAGCCCCACAGCCCTGTGCCCTCCGCCAGCAACAGGCGGCTGCAGCAAGCGCTCCGGGAACCCCGCTTGATGAGGGCTGTTTTTATCAGCCCGACGTCCAAACCTACTTTGCCGTCACCGGTGATGTAACCCTCTCTCTTCAGCCTCCGCAGGTTGTCCTTGCGTTTGTGGTAGGCCCGCAGATGCGGGTCATGCAGGCTGTTGTATTCTGTGCTCAGCAGGCGGCAGTATGGATCTCCCAGATTGAAATAACCAGAGGGCTGGTGAAGCTGTAAGAGGGATTTTCCAGAGTAGGAAGGAGGCAGGAGAGAGCAGCAAAGAGGTGCCAAGCGGTACTTGTGGAAAGGTAAAGGTAGTTTGAAGACCAACACTCCTCTCCATCCTTCTGGAGGCACGGAGACCACCACAGCCAGACTGCAGGGCCAGGCTGCGCTGGGCCAGGCTGCGCTGGGCTGGGCTGGGGGAGAGAAGTCAAACCCCACCAGCAAAGCAGGCAACTTAGGCCACTGGGAACAACTGCAGACCTTGCCGCAACAGAAATGAACCTTCAGAGTGAAAAGTTCAAGCCCAGCGCTTCAAACGCAGCAACTGGATACTGCACTGAAAACAGTCTCCTCGGGATTAGGCAGGCCCAAGGGGTGCGCCAGCTAACTCTGCCTCCAGGAAGTCTCCGCCTTGGGAAAAATGCCCCGCAAGCTGGAGTAGAAGGAGGACACTGCGTGCATTCCCCAAGCAGAGAAGCCCGAGCTTTTCCAAATACGCCAACAAGGCAAGCAGGAGAAGGCTGGACTCGCCCTCAAGAGTGCCCCGGAGCCTGGCTCGACATTGCTGGCTGAGCCGGAAGGGCACATTGCCCCGGCACCTGGGCACACCGCCGCCTGCTGCAGGCAGGGCCCCGGCCGCACGCCTGCACAGTGCCAGAAACCAGTCCAGAAAACTGACAAGTCCTCCTTTTTGTCTCTGCGCCAGGGAGCCAGGAGCTTCCCTCTACTCCCCAGCGCTGCCAGGTCGAAGGGCTGCAGCGCCCACTGTAGAGCAGGTGGCCACAAGGACTTCTTTGAATGACGGGGACCCCGTAAAAGAGGAGACCTTTTCTACCCCTTTCTACTTCCTTTACCTTTTCCCCCAGCTTTGTCCTGCAGAAGACAGGCTTGGAGCCGGGCTGCAGAGGGATCTTGACCCCAAGCGGGAGGTCCAGCAGCCCAGTACCTCCTTCTGCCAGTGGCTGTCTCCTGTTCCCGAGCTAGAAAGAGGGAGACACTCATGGGCACTCCTGCACGGCAGTTGCTAGAAAGGCTCTCGGAAGACTCCAACCAAGGGGAGCGCCAAGAGCGGCCCAGTCAAAAGCTGCTCTCGGCTTCCTCGCCCCCGTCCCCGCAACTCCCATCCCTTCCTCAACCCACGTCCGCGTCCTTCCACAGCAACCCCTCCCACCTGCTTAGCTGTAAGCCAGGCTGGGCACAGAGGCAGGACTCCCTGCAAACTGCCCCCGGCCCAACCACCTTTGGATCCCTCCCAGCTCCCCGGGCACGTCCCGAGGCCCCAGAGCAGCCCTGCATGTCCCAGGCTCCTGGGCTGAGCCCCCTCCATCGGCCCGTTGCTCACCTCTCCCTTCTTGCCCACTGCACTCAGCAGTGCGTCCACGTGTCGGACGCCAGCAGTGCGACGATGCTCCATGGCTCCTTCCAAGAGCTCTCCTGGAGCTGCGACCCTGCGCTGGCACCTCTCGCTCCAGAGGCACCCAGCTGCGGCCACCAGAGCCGGTCTCCCAGCGAGCGGCTATATAGAGCAATCGCACATTGTTGCATCATCACATTGCTGCGCCACCGCATTGTTGCATCGTCACATTGCCGCGCCGCCGCCCGGCTGCTGCCCAGCCGCCCCGGGGCCCACCTGGAGGCCCGTCTGGACACGCATGTGGGCCACCCGCTCTCGCTGGGACCCTGCTTTGAGCAGGGGGCCTCGACTAGGTGCTGACCTGCTGCCCCTTCTTCCTCCTTGTACCTCTTCTTCACAGCTTTGGCCTTCAGAGGGCAGGGCTGGAGCTGGGCTGCCCGCGTGCTGCTGCTGCTGCTGCCGCCCTGGCTTTGGTAGACCATTTTTAGACCATTGCCCTGTCACGGGCAAAGCAGCCTCCACTCAGGAAACCGCACTGACTTGGCCCTCCCAGACCCAAACCGCCACTTGTGCCCCGTACCTCCCCCAGCTTTCACCTCTAGAGGACAGGGTGGGAGGCCACTCCAGCCAGTCTTGAGGGGAAAAGAGGGTAAAAGGAGTTCCCAGGGGCATAGAGAAAGGCCGAGGGAGGGCTCTGGGCGGCACCCAAGGGCACACGGAGGGCCGTGGTGGGTACCCAGAGCCACGCAAAGGGCTCGGGCTGGGCACCGAAAGGCACACGGAGCGCTCTGGGCCGCCCCAAAGGGCAAGCGGAGGGCCCTAGGAAGCACAGAAAGAGAAATGGAGGGCCTTGGGAGGCACCGGAAGGCCGTTTGGCGGCCCCTCGGTTGCCCCAAAAGGCCCACGCCGGTCCCTAGGGGACATGGAAAGGCAAACAGAGAGGCCTTGAGGACACAAGAGGAGAGGAGGAGTCCTCTGGGAAAGACAAAAAGCTGAAGGCCGGTCCCTTGGCGGGACACCGAAAGGCCCACCGAGGGCCCTGGCCCGCAACCCAAAGGCCCATCAGGAGGGCTTGAGGGGACGAGAGAATAAATGCACAGACTAAGGCGCAGCCTTCAACAGCACCTACGTACGGGACTCACATAAGGCATGAGTATAGCTTTACTGAGCTGGACCAGCCCCTCCAATAGCCCGGCCGCAAAGCTTTCTAAGCAAGGCAAAAACGTTGGCTACTATTCTCTTCCCTACTTAAGCTTCCCTGTAAAACTGGGTCTTAGCCCGACCGAGGCTGTAGGAGGGAGGAAGGCGAGGGAAAACATTGCAGGGAAAATGCCCAGACACAGTATGGCCTGGCGTGAATAAACGTAGGCACAAGCAAGACCTTGGGAGCAAACTCTTTATTCTCTGCCTGGGGGCGCTGCCCGGGGACTCTGCGGCCCTGGAGCTGCACACCTCCTCAGGACACCCTCCACAAGGCTCCCAGCTACCGCCCTCTTTAATGGCTCGGGCTGCATGGGCTCCTCCAGGAAAAGCTTTAAACGCACTGGTCTGCGCCGTGCTCCTGCCTGGGTAGGGGGCTTCGGACCCGCTGGAGGCACGGGCTGTCTTGGAAACTGCGGGCCCGTGGAGGGGAGGGTGCCTGCGGTGCTCCCTGGCCTGAGGATACGCAGAGTTTCCCACGCGGGCACCGAAGACCTTGCTGTGCCTCCGGAGGTGTCGTCCCGGGACTTCTGAAGGCCTTCTGTTGGCCGGCGAGCATCTTGCTCGGCGCCTCGGAGGAGAGATGGGAGGAGGGGACGTGAGCTCTCCTCTTTGAATTGTCCTGCTTCCTCTGAAGGCGTGACTATTGCAGGGAGGCTGAGAGGTGGCAAGACCTTCCTCGGTTGAAGCTTCTCAGAGTTTTGCTTGGACTTCCTTTCTTCCTCTAACTTCTTCCTCATCGTTTCCAGAACTTCAAGGACAATGGTTTTGGCATACCCGATCAGTTCTGCATCCAGCTGCTGAACTCTGGAGATGGCTTTTCGGATGCTCTCCTTGGCAATCTCACGACTCACTCGTGAGACAGCAGCAGCGTTTGGCAGTGGTTGCAACACGGGCAGCTTTGCTCTCTTGCTTGCTTCTGGGATCTGCCCTTCCGATGCTCTGGGTGATCCTTGTCCTTCTGTCACGCCCTGAAGCTTCAGGATCTCAGAAAACTGACAGCCAAAGTCCTGTTCAAACTGAGAAGCTACCAAGGATGACAAGCTGGAGGTAACACTTTCAACAGCCTCTTTGGCCCTTTTGTCAATAGAAGACTGCGAAGATGCTCTGTCGGAAGCTGCTAGTTCCGCCTCCCTCCATCCCTCCTCTCCAGATTTGCCCGCTCGGGTGGCTCTTCCGGCAACGAGCTCTGACAGCTTCTGCCTGGCTGCTGGCCCTGGCTCAGCCGCATCAGACGTGCTGGATGCCAAATGCTCCCCAAAGCTCTCCAACACGGTCGCCACAATCTCCTGAGCCACCAGTCTGATTTCGTCCCGGCGATCCGCAGGAGAAGTGTCCCAAGGCTCTGCCCCTCTGGCACGGGCAAACAACCTTCCGCTGACCTCACGGGGAGCCCTCCTTAAGACGTGGACGGACTGATCCAGCGCCTTCACCCGCTCCAGCACTTCCTCGACCACGGTCTCAGCCACCTCTTTAAGCCCCTGGTCTCCTGCCAGCGTAGCCCGCACCAGCGTAGGCTGTATGCTGTTAGGCGCTTCTTCTCCGGCAGGCGTTGGAGACTAAAATGAGGAGCAGTTGATGAGTGAATGCGTTCCTTCACCTTGGTTTGCTTTCCTCTTCCTCCTCGCAAGACCCCTGGCCCAGAGTCCCTAGCAGTCCCTAGCAATCAAGCTTGAAAAACTCCGGTTTCTCTGTCGGCCACCTGGCACACGGAGGTTTCTGGTCTCCCGCGGACAGGAGCCAAGCGCTGTGGGCACTTCTCAGAATCAAGGCGGTGCCATTTTGCTCAGAGCAAAGGGCACCGTAGCCCCCCTGGACCTCAGCACGGTGAACCAGGTGCCGCGGGCCCTGAGCTGGAAGCTAGTGGCTGCCTGGGTAGCGCTGATCGTGGCCGGAGGACAGGCCCCAGGGCACAGCGGGCCCCTGCAGGGGCTGGTACTTCCCAACGGGCTCCTTGGCTCCAGCCGCGGGAGGCGCTGGCCAGAGTTGAATAGCGGAGGGAAAGCCGTGGAAGGTACTCGACCAGGCTCTTTGCTCCAGCCTCTTCTACCACGGGTCCCAGCCGCTCTCGGGGCACTGCTGCCCTGTATCAGGGTGGCCCGTTTGCCCCTTTTCGAGGCCGAATGCCAAGAATGGGTGTTTTGAGAGCAGAAAAGGAAACGATGCTTTTTCTTGCGGCACCTGCCTGTTGTCTGCCAGCCCAAGGAAGTGTCCTTGGGACAGGAGGCAGTCTGAAAGTCCCACCGCGGGCTGCCAGCCTCATGCAAAGTGGGGAAGAAGTCGCGAGGCAAGACCAGAGCCAGGCAGCAGCCTGAAATTGTCCTCTCCCATCATTTGCTCTTTTGCAGCTTGACAGCCTGACTGCCACGGCAGAAGGAGCTTAACCCTTCACCCTGGCATAGGTACCACCCCACGCTCTCCGGAAACGCTTCCCGAGAGGCGGTTGCAGGGGATGGAGCCGGGCAACGTTTAACGGGCCCCCCGCTAATGAGAACCGGGCAACAGCAGGCTCTCCGCTAAGCTAATCAAAGACCTCCTTGAAGAGAAAACCAACCCACAAACGGCCAAGCACCGCCACTGTCAGGTTCAGCGACGCTGCATCTTTGGATGCACAAGTCTTTGGATGCAAACCAGACTTTTCCTACCAGACGCAAAACCAGCACCGTGGACCGTGCGGCCATTTAGTGCAGCTCACAGGTTCGTGCTAAACGGGCGAGTCCGTGCGCCGAAGTGGCCCCTGAGAGTGCCCAGGCACACTTGTGCCTCAGAAAGGGCTAGCGCCTCGTGTCCGAGACACACACGAAGGAAAGCGCCCGCTTCTTGGGCTCTGACAGCCACCCTCAAACGAGCACACGTCGCACACCAGCCAGGCACCACCTCCTCAGCAACCGAGCACCGCTCGCAAGCCCCGAGTGGCTGTGTACACACGCAGCACCCTCTCCCGAGGCACGGGTACCAACGCGCTGCCGCACAGCAGAGGCGGCCCCCAGCATCCACCCGGCTCCTACTCACCGGCCTCCCTTTGAGAGCGCAGTCTTCGGAGGTGCTCTGCGTGCCTGGCTGTCTCCTCTTTCCCAGCTGCTGCTGCTGCTGCTGCTGTTGGCACTTGGCCTGCTGGAAGAGGCGCTGCTCTTTTTCAAGAGCCTCCAGTCTTTCAATCCGCTTCTCGATCACGGTGAGATGCCTGTCAAGAGCAAGGAAGGCAGCTGAGAAGGAGCTGCTCTGCCCATTTTGCCCAGGCCGTTTTCTGCTCAGCCACTCCCATCCTCCTCCTCCTCCGGGTTGCTTTGCTGCCCCGCAGCAGCTTCCAGCTGCCTGTCCAAGGCTCCAAACACAGACTACGCCAACGTGTTCGCAGCCGGCACCGGCTCCTTCCACCGCTGGGCTTTCTTTGTTTACTGGAACGTGAGGCTCCAGGACTTCTCTCAGGGACCACGGGCTCCCTTCAAGAGCAAGCGTTACTTGGCCTTTTCTTACCTCTGCCTCCTCTTCCTCTCTCCACCTGGCAAACTCTTTCTTTGCTCCTGCAGCAGCCACTCTCGCAGGCAAGAAACGTCAATCCGTCCCGGCAGTTCGGGGGCATCCTCTAATTTGGCCAGGTCTCGACGAAGCTTTTTCTGAAAGGTGACACCACGTTGTGGCTTGCTGTTGCCTGGACAAGCGCTCTGCCTGCTGAGGCATCCCGTGGGCCCAGGACAGCACTCTGCTTCAGCCGCGCGACGAGGGCAGAAGAGAAGTGCTTCCCTCGGGACTCTGCGTGCTTGCACGTGACTTTCCCGCCCATGCCCACCCCTGCACCCTGCGCTAGCTCAGCTCGCAGCCCTTTCCCTGCCACAACGCCCGGCCCAGCAGCACAGCCCTCACCTCTTCTGCACTGACCGCCTCCCCTCCCCGAGATGCCGCAAGTAAAGCCCCAGCCCTCGGCACCGTGCCGCTCAGAGGTGTCCACGAACGCTCTGCTTTGCCTACCTCCTCTCGCGTGAACATTTTCTCTGCCTCCAGCTTGAGCGTGGTCAGATACTGCCTGTACTCATTGAACTCCTTCAGAGTGCAAGCCACCTATGGAGAGAGGAGGGGAGAAATCCCCCAAGAACCGTCAAGCCAGCTACCTAGACTGCCTTCCCCAAAACAGCCCAAACCCAGCGGGAGGGGAGCTCCTCCTCTGCGCACCCTCCCCTCCCCTCCCCTCCCCGCTGGCGGGGACCCTGACTCCCCCCCAGCCAGGGCTGAGCGCTGCTCCTCGCCCCGGCGCCAGGCCTCGCACCGGCTGCCTCCTCCACACTCAGGCGGTGCGGGGCAGCCTGAGAAGACCAGGAGTGGGAATTGCCAGCGGGACGCTGGCGCTACTTCTGCTCCCAGGGAGACCAGCCCCACAGCCCTGTGCCCTCCGCCAGCAACAGGCGGCTGCAGCAAGCGCTCCGGGAACCCCGCTTGATGAGGGCTGTTTTTATCAGCCCGACGTCCAAACCTACTTTGCCGTCACCGGTGATGTAACCCTCTCTCTTCAGCCTCCGCAGGTTGTCCTTGCGTTTGTGGTAGGCCCGCAGATGCGGGTCATGCAGGCTGTTGTATTCTGTGCTCAGCAGGCGGCAGTATGGATCTCCCAGATTGAAATAACCAGAGGGCTGGTGAAGCTGTAAGAGGGATTTTCCAGAGTAGGAAGGAGGCAGGAGAGAGCAGCAAAGAGGTGCCAAGCGGTACTTGTGGAAAGGTAAAGGTAGTTTGAAGACCAACACTCCTCTCCATCCTTCTGGAGGCACGGAGACCACCACAGCCAGACTGCAGGGCCAGGCTGCGCTGGGCCAGGCTGCGCTGGGCTGGGCTGGGGGAGAGAAGTCAAACCCCACCAGCAAAGCAGGCAACTTAGGCCACTGGGAACAACTGCAGACCTTGCCGCAACAGAAATGAACCTTCAGAGTGAAAAGTTCAAGCCCAGCGCTTCAAACGCAGCAACTGGATACTGCACTGAAAACAGTCTCCTCGGGATTAGGCAGGCCCAAGGGGTGCGCCAGCTAACTCTGCCTCCAGGAAGTCTCCGCCTTGGGAAAAATGCCCCGCAAGCTGGAGTAGAAGGAGGACACTGCGTGCATTCCCCAAGCAGAGAAGCCCGAGCTTTTCCAAATACGCCAACAAGGCAAGCAGGAGAAGGCTGGACTCGCCCTCAAGAGTGCCCCGGAGCCTGGCTCGACATTGCTGGCTGAGCCGGAAGGGCACATTGCCCCGGCACCCGGGCACACCGCCGCCTGCTGCAGGCAGGGCCCCGGCCGCACGCCTGCACAGTGCCAGAAACCAGTCCAGAAAACTGACAAGTCCTCCTTTTTGTCTCTGCGCCAGGGAGCCAGGAGCTTCCCTCTACTCCCCAGCGCTGCCAGGTCGAAGGGCTGCAGCGCCCACTGTAGAGCAGGTGGCCACAAGGACTTCTTTGAATGACGGGGACCCCGTAAAAGAGGAGACCTTTTCTACCCCTTTCTACTTCCTTTACCTTTTCCCCCAGCTTTGTCCTGCAGAAGACAGGCTTGGAGCCGGGCTGCAGAGGGATCTTGACCCCAAGCGGGAGGTCCAGCAGCCCAGTACCTCCTTCTGCCAGTGGCTGTCTCCTGTTCCCGAGCTAGAAAGAGGGAGACACTCATGGGCACTCCTGCACGGCAGTTGCTAGAAAGGCTCTCGGAAGACTCCAACCAAGGGGAGCGCCAAGAGCGGCCCAGTCAAAAGCTGCTCTCGGCTTCCTCGCCCCCGTCCCCGCAACTCCCATCCCTTCCTCAACCCACGTCCGCGTCCTTCCACAGCAACCCCTCCCACCTGCTTAGCTGTAAGCCAGGCTGGGCACAGAGGCAGGACTCCCTGCAAACTGCCCCCGGCCCAACCACCTTTGGATCCCTCCCAGCTCCCCGGGCACGTCCCGAGGCCCCAGAGCAGCCCTGCATGTCCCAGGCTCCTGGGCTGAGCCCCCTCCATCGGCCCGTTGCTCACCTCTCCCTTCTTGCCCACTGCACTCAGCAGTGCGTCCACGTGTCGGACGCCAGCAGTGCGACGATGCTCCATGGCTCCTTCCAAGAGCTCTCCTGGAGCTGCGACCCTGCGCTGGCACCTCTCGCTCCAGAGGCACCCAGCTGCGGCCACCAGAGCCGGTCTCCCAGCGAGCGGCTATATAGAGCAATCGCACATTGTTGCATCATCACATTGCTGCGCCACCGCATTGTTGCATCGTCACATTGCCGCGCCGCCGCCCGGCTGCTGCCCAGCCGCCCCGGGGCCCACCTGGAGGCCCGTCTGGACACGCATGTGGGCCACCCGCTCTCGCTGGGACCCTGCTTTGAGCAGGGGGCCTCGACTAGGTGCTGACCTGCTGCCCCTTCTTCCTCCTTGTACCTCTTCTTCACAGCTTTGGCCTTCAGAGGGCAGGGCTGGAGCTGGGCTGCCCGCGTGCTGCTGCTGCTGCTGCCGCCCTGGCTTTGGTAGACCATTTTTAGACCATTGCCCTGTCACGGGCAAAGCAGCCTCCACTCAGGAAACCGCACTGACTTGGCCCTCCCAGACCCAAACCGCCACTTGTGCCCCGTACCTCCCCCAGCTTTCACCTCTAGAGGACAGGGTGGGAGGCCACTCCAGCCAGTCTTGAGGGGAAAAGAGGGTAAAAGGAGTTCCCAGGGGCATAGAGAAAGGCCGAGGGAGGGCTCTGGGCGGCACCCAAGGGCACACGGAGGGCCGTGGTGGGTACCCAGAGCCACGCAAAGGGCTCGGGCTGGGCACCGAAAGGCACACGGAGCGCTCTGGGCCGCCCCAAAGGGCAAGCGGAGGGCCCTAGGAAGCACAGAAAGAGAAATGGAGGGCCTTGGGAGGCACCGGAAGGCCGTTTGGCGGCCCCTCGGTTGCCCCAAAAGGCCCACGCCGGTCCCTAGGGGACATGGAAAGGCAAACAGAGAGGCCTTGAGGACACAAGAGGAGAGGAGGAGTCCTCTGGGAAAGACAAAAAGCTGAAGGCCGGTCCCTTGGCGGGACACCGAAAGGCCCACCGAGGGCCCTGGCCCGCAACCCAAAGGCCCATCAGGAGGGCTTGAGGGGACGAGAGAATAAATGCACAGACTAAGGCGCAGCCTTCAACAGCACCTACGTACGGGACTCACATAAGGCATGAGTATAGCTTTACTGAGCTGGACCAGCCCCTCCAATAGCCCGGCCGCAAAGCTTTCTAAGCAAGGCAAAAACGTTGGCTACTATTCTCTTCCCTACTTAAGCTTCCCTGTAAAACTGGGTCTTAGCCCGACCGAGGCTGTAGGAGGGAGGAAGGCGAGGGAAAACATTGCAGGGAAAATGCCCAGACACAGTATGGCCTGGCGTGAATAAACGTAGGCACAAGCAAGACCTTGGGAGCAAACTCTTTATTCTCTGCCTGGGGGCGCTGCCCGGGGACTCTGCGGCCCTGGAGCTGCACACCTCCTCAGGACACCCTCCACAAGGCTCCCAGCTACCGCCCTCTTTAATGGCTCGGGCTGCATGGGCTCCTCCAGGAAAAGCTTTAAACGCACTGGTCTGCGCCGTGCTCCTGCCTGGGTAGGGGGCTTCGGACCCGCTGGAGGCACGGGCTGTCTTGGAAACTGCGGGCCCGTGGAGGGGAGGGTGCCTGCGGTGCTCCCTGGCCTGAGGATACGCAGAGTTTCCCACGCGGGCACCGAAGACCTTGCTGTGCCTCCGGAGGTGTCGTCCCGGGACTTCTGAAGGCCTTCTGTTGGCCGGCGAGCATCTTGCTCGGCGCCTCGGAGGAGAGATGGGAGGAGGGGACGTGAGCTCTCCTCTTTGAATTGTCCTGCTTCCTCTGAAGGCGTGACTATTGCAGGGAGGCTGAGAGGTGGCAAGACCTTCCTCGGTTGAAGCTTCTCAGAGTTTTGCTTGGACTTCCTTTCTTCCTCTAACTTCTTCCTCATCGTTTCCAGAACTTCAAGGACAATGGTTTTGGCATACCCGATCAGTTCTGCATCCAGCTGCTGAACTCTGGAGATGGCTTTTCGGATGCTCTCCTTGGCAATCTCACGACTCACTCGTGAGACAGCAGCAGCGTTTGGCAGTGGTTGCAACACGGGCAGCTTTGCTCTCTTGCTTGCTTCTGGGATCTGCCCTTCCGATGCTCTGGGTGATCCTTGTCCTTCTGTCACGCCCTGAAGCTTCAGGATCTCAGAAAACTGACAGCCAAAGTCCTGTTCAAACTGAGAAGCTACCAAGGATGACAAGCTGGAGGTAACACTTTCAACAGCCTCTTTGGCCCTTTTGTCAATAGAAGACTGCGAAGATGCTCTGTCGGAAGCTGCTAGTTCCGCCTCCCTCCATCCCTCCTCTCCAGATTTGCCCGCTCGGGTGGCTCTTCCGGCAACGAGCTCTGACAGCTTCTGCCTGGCTGCTGGCCCTGGCTCAGCCGCATCAGACGTGCTGGATGCCAAATGCTCCCCAAAGCTCTCCAACACGGTCGCCACAATCTCCTGAGCCACCAGTCTGATTTCGTCCCGGCGATCCGCAGGAGAAGTGTCCCAAGGCTCTGCCCCTCTGGCACGGGCAAACAACCTTCCGCTGACCTCACGGGGAGCCCTCCTTAAGACGTGGACGGACTGATCCAGCGCCTTCACCCGCTCCAGCACTTCCTCGACCACGGTCTCAGCCACCTCTTTAAGCCCCTGGTCTCCTGCCAGCGTAGCCCGCACCAGCGTAGGCTGTATGCTGTTAGGCGCTTCTTCTCCGGCAGGCGTTGGAGACTAAAATGAGGAGCAGTTGATGAGTGAATGCGTTCCTTCACCTTGGTTTGCTTTCCTCTTCCTCCTCGCAAGACCCCTGGCCCAGAGTCCCTAGCAGTCCCTAGCAATCAAGCTTGAAAAACTCCGGTTTCTCTGTCGGCCACCTGGCACACGGAGGTTTCTGGTCTCCCGCGGACAGGAGCCAAGCGCTGTGGGCACTTCTCAGAATCAAGGCGGTGCCATTTTGCTCAGAGCAAAGGGCACCGTAGCCCCCCTGGACCTCAGCACGGTGAACCAGGTGCCGCGGGCCCTGAGCTGGAAGCTAGTGGCTGCCTGGGTAGCGCTGATCGTGGCCGGAGGACAGGCCCCAGGGCACAGCGGGCCCCTGCAGGGGCTGGTACTTCCCAACGGGCTCCTTGGCTCCAGCCGCGGGAGGCGCTGGCCAGAGTTGAATAGCGGAGGGAAAGCCGTGGAAGGTACTCGACCAGGCTCTTTGCTCCAGCCTCTTCTACCACGGGTCCCAGCCGCTCTCGGGGCACTGCTGCCCTGTATCAGGGTGGCCCGTTTGCCCCTTTTCGAGGCCGAATGCCAAGAATGGGTGTTTTGAGAGCAGAAAAGGAAACGATGCTTTTTCTTGCGGCACCTGCCTGTTGTCTGCCAGCCCAAGGAAGTGTCCTTGGGACAGGAGGCAGTCTGAAAGTCCCACCGCGGGCTGCCAGCCTCATGCAAAGTGGGGAAGAAGTCGCGAGGCAAGACCAGAGCCAGGCAGCAGCCTGAAATTGTCCTCTCCCATCATTTGCTCTTTTGCAGCTTGACAGCCTGACTGCCACGGCAGAAGGAGCTTAACCCTTCACCCTGGCATAGGTACCACCCCACGCTCTCCGGAAACGCTTCCCGAGAGGCGGTTGCAGGGGATGGAGCCGGGCAACGTTTAACGGGCCCCCCGCTAATGAGAACCGGGCAACAGCAGGCTCTCCGCTAAGCTAATCAAAGACCTCCTTGAAGAGAAAACCAACCCACAAACGGCCAAGCACCGCCACTGTCAGGTTCAGCGACGCTGCATCTTTGGATGCACAAGTCTTTGGATGCAAACCAGACTTTTCCTACCAGACGCAAAACCAGCACCGTGGACCGTGCGGCCATTTAGTGCAGCTCACAGGTTCGTGCTAAACGGGCGAGTCCGTGCGCCGAAGTGGCCCCTGAGAGTGCCCAGGCACACTTGTGCCTCAGAAAGGGCTAGCGCCTCGTGTCCGAGACACACACGAAGGAAAGCGCCCGCTTCTTGGGCTCTGACAGCCACCCTCAAACGAGCACACGTCGCACACCAGCCAGGCACCACCTCCTCAGCAACCGAGCACCGCTCGCAAGCCCCGAGTGGCTGTGTACACACGCAGCACCCTCTCCCGAGGCACGGGTACCAACGCGCTGCCGCACAGCAGAGGCGGCCCCCAGCATCCACCCGGCTCCTACTCACCGGCCTCCCTTTGAGAGCGCAGTCTTCGGAGGTGCTCTGCGTGCCTGGCTGTCTCCTCTTTCCCAGCTGCTGCTGCTGCTGCTGCTGTTGGCACTTGGCCTGCTGGAAGAGGCGCTGCTCTTTTTCAAGAGCCTCCAGTCTTTCAATCCGCTTCTCGATCACGGTGAGATGCCTGTCAAGAGCAAGGAAGGCAGCTGAGAAGGAGCTGCTCTGCCCATTTTGCCCAGGCCGTTTTCTGCTCAGCCACTCCCATCCTCCTCCTCCTCCGGGTTGCTTTGCTGCCCCGCAGCAGCTTCCAGCTGCCTGTCCAAGGCTCCAAACACAGACTACGCCAACGTGTTCGCAGCCGGCACCGGCTCCTTCCACCGCTGGGCTTTCTTTGTTTACTGGAACGTGAGGCTCCAGGACTTCTCTCAGGGACCACGGGCTCCCTTCAAGAGCAAGCGTTACTTGGCCTTTTCTTACCTCTGCCTCCTCTTCCTCTCTCCACCTGGCAAACTCTTTCTTTGCTCCTGCAGCAGCCACTCTCGCAGGCAAGAAACGTCAATCCGTCCCGGCAGTTCGGGGGCATCCTCTAATTTGGCCAGGTCTCGACGAAGCTTTTTCTGAAAGGTGACACCACGTTGTGGCTTGCTGTTGCCTGGACAAGCGCTCTGCCTGCTGAGGCATCCCGCGGGCCCAGGACAGCACTCTGCTTCAGCCGCGCGACGAGGGCAGAAGAGAAGTGCTTCCCTCGGGACTCTGCGTGCTTGCACGTGACTTTCCCGCCCATGCCCACCCCTGCACCCTGCGCTAGCTCAGCTCGCAGCCCTTTCCCTGCCACAACGCCCGGCCCAGCAGCACAGCCCTCACCTCTTCTGCACTGACCGCCTCCCCTCCCCGAGATGCCGCAAGTAAAGCCCCAGCCCTCGGCACCGTGCCGCTCAGAGGTGTCCACGAACGCTCTGCTTTGCCTACCTCCTCTCGCGTGAACATTTTCTCTGCCTCCAGCTTGAGCGTGGTCAGATACTGCCTGTACTCATTGAACTCCTTCAGAGTGCAAGCCACCTATGGAGAGAGGAGGGGAGAAATCCCCCAAGAACCGTCAAGCCAGCTACCTAGACTGCCTTCCCCAAAACAGCCCAAACCCAGCGGGAGGGGAGCTCCTCCTCTGCGCACCCTCCCCTCCCCTCCCCTCCCCGCTGGCGGGGACCCTGACTCCCCCCCAGCCAGGGCTGAGCGCTGCTCCTCGCCCCGGCGCCAGGCCTCGCACCGGCTGCCTCCTCCACACTCAGGCGGTGCGGGGCAGCCTGAGAAGACCAGGAGTGGGAATTGCCAGCGGGACGCTGGCGCTACTTCTGCTCCCAGGGAGACCAGCCCCACAGCCCTGTGCCCTCCGCCAGCAACAGGCGGCTGCAGCAAGCGCTCCGGGAACCCCGCTTGATGAGGGCTGTTTTTATCAGCCCGACGTCCAAACCTACTTTGCCGTCACCGGTGATGTAACCCTCTCTCTTCAGCCTCCGCAGGTTGTCCTTGCGTTTGTGGTAGGCCCGCAGATGCGGGTCATGCAGGCTGTTGTATTCTGTGCTCAGCAGGCGGCAGTATGGATCTCCCAGATTGAAATAACCAGAGGGCTGGTGAAGCTGTAAGAGGGATTTTCCAGAGTAGGAAGGAGGCAGGAGAGAGCAGCAAAGAGGTGCCAAGCGGTACTTGTGGAAAGGTAAAGGTAGTTTGAAGACCAACACTCCTCTCCATCCTTCTGAAGGCACGGAGACCACCACAGCCAGACTGCAGGGCCAGGCTGCGCTGGGCCAGGCTGCGCTGGGCTGGGCTGGGGGAGAGAAGTCAAACCCCACCAGCAAAGCAGGCAACTTAGGCCACTGGGAACAACTGCAGACCTTGCCGCAACAGAAATGAACCTTCAGAGTGAAAAGTTCAAGCCCAGCGCTTCAAACGCAGCAACTGGATACTGCACTGAAAACAGTCTCCTCGGGATTAGGCAGGCCCAAGGGGTGCGCCAGCTAACTCTGCCTCCAGGAAGTCTCCGCCTTGGGAAAAATGCCCCGCAAGCTGGAGTAGAAGGAGGACACTGCGTGCATTCCCCAAGCAGAGAAGCCCGAGCTTTTCCAAATACGCCAACAAGGCAAGCAGGAGAAGGCTGGACTCGCCCTCAAGAGTGCCCCGGAGCCTGGCTCGACATTGCTGGCTGAGCCGGAAGGGCACATTGCCCCGGCACCCGGGCACACCGCCGCCTGCTGCAGGCAGGGCCCCGGCCGCACGCCTGCACAGTGCCAGAAACCAGTCCAGAAAACTGACAAGTCCTCCTTTTTGTCTCTGCGCCAGGGAGCCAGGAGCTTCCCTCTACTCCCCAGCGCTGCCAGGTCGAAGGGCTGCAGCGCCCACTGTAGAGCAGGTGGCCACAAGGACTTCTTTGAATGACGGGGACCCCGTAAAAGAGGAGACCTTTTCTACCCCTTTCTACTTCCTTTACCTTTTCCCCCAGCTTTGTCCTGCAGAAGACAGGCTTGGAGCCGGGCTGCAGAGGGATCTTGACCCCAAGCGGGAGGTCCAGCAGCCCAGTACCTCCTTCTGCCAGTGGCTGTCTCCTGTTCCCGAGCTAGAAAGAGGGAGACACTCATGGGCACTCCTGCACGGCAGTTGCTAGAAAGGCTCTCGGAAGACTCCAACCAAGGGGAGCGCCAAGAGCGGCCCAGTCAAAAGCTGCTCTCGGCTTCCTCGCCCCCGTCCCCGCAACTCCCATCCCTTCCTCAACCCACGTCCGCGTCCTTCCACAGCAACCCCTCCCACCTGCTTAGCTGTAAGCCAGGCTGGGCACAGAGGCAGGACTCCCTGCAAACTGCCCCCGGCCCAACCACCTTTGGATCCCTCCCAGCTCCCCGGGCACGTCCCGAGGCCCCAGAGCAGCCCTGCATGTCCCAGGCTCCTGGGCTGAGCCCCCTCCATCGGCCCGTTGCTCACCTCTCCCTTCTTGCCCACTGCACTCAGCAGTGCGTCCACGTGTCGGACGCCAGCAGTGCGACGATGCTCCATGGCTCCTTCCAAGAGCTCTCCTGGAGCTGCGACCCTGCGCTGGCACCTCTCGCTCCAGAGGCACCCAGCTGCGGCCACCAGAGCCGGTCTCCCAGCGAGCGGCTATATAGAGCAATCGCACATTGTTGCATCATCACATTGCTGCGCCACCGCATTGTTGCATCGTCACATTGCCACGCCGCCGCCCGGCTGCTGCCCAGCCGCCCCGGGGCCCACCTGGAGGCCCGTCTGGACACGCATGTGGGCCACCCGCTCTCGCTGGGACCCTGCTTTGAGCAGGGGGCCTCGACTAGGTGCTGACCTGCTGCCCCTTCTTCCTCCTTGTACCTCTTCTTCACAGCTTTGGCCTTCAGAGGGCAGGGCTGGAGCTGGGCTGCCCGCGTGCTGCTGCTGCTGCTGCCGCCCTGGCTTTGGTAGACCATTTTTAGACCATTGCCCTGTCACGGGCAAAGCAGCCTCCACTCAGGAAACCGCACTGACTTGGCCCTCCCAGACCCAAACCGCCACTTGTGCCCCGTACCTCCCCCAGCTTTCACCTCTAGAGGACAGGGTGGGAGGCCACTCCAGCCAGTCTTGAGGGGAAAAGAGGGTAAAAGGAGTTCCCAGGGGCATAGAGAAAGGCCGAGGGAGGGCTCTGGGCGGCACCCAAGGGCACACGGAGGGCCGTGGTGGGTACCCAGAGCCACGCAAAGGGCTCGGGCTGGGCACCGAAAGGCACACGGAGCGCTCTGGGCCGCCCCAAAGGGCAAGCGGAGGGCCCTAGGAAGCACAGAAAGAGAAATGGAGGGCCTTGGGAGGCACCGGAAGGCCGTTTGGCGGCCCCTCGGTTGCCCCAAAAGGCCCACGCCGGTCCCTAGGGGACATGGAAAGGCAAACAGAGAGGCCTTGAGGACACAAGAGGAGAGGAGGAGTCCTCTGGGAAAGACAAAAAGCTGAAGGCCGGTCCCTTGGCGGGACACCGAAAGGCCCACCGAGGGCCCTGGCCCGCAACCCAAAGGCCCATCAGGAGGGCTTGAGGGGACGAGAGAATAAATGCACAGACTAAGGCGCAGCCTTCAACAGCACCTACGTACGGGACTCACATAAGGCATGAGTATAGCTTTACTGAGCTGGACCAGCCCCTCCAATAGCCCGGCCGCAAAGCTTTCTAAGCAAGGCAAAAACGTTGGCTACTATTCTCTTCCCTACTTAAGCTTCCCTGTAAAACTGGGTCTTAGCCCGACCGAGGCTGTAGGAGGGAGGAAGGCGAGGGAAAACATTGCAGGGAAAATGCCCAGACACAGTATGGCCTGGCGTGAATAAACGTAGGCACAAGCAAGACCTTGGGAGCAAACTCTTTATTCTCTGCCTGGGGGCGCTGCCCGGGGACTCTGCGGCCCTGGAGCTGCACACCTCCTCAGGACACCCTCCACAAGGCTCCCAGCTACCGCCCTCTTTAATGGCTCGGGCTGCATGGGCTCCTCCAGGAAAAGCTTTAAACGCACTGGTCTGCGCCGTGCTCCTGCCTGGGTAGGGGGCTTCGGACCCGCTGGAGGCACGGGCTGTCTTGGAAACTGCGGGCCCGTGGAGGGGAGGGTGCCTGCGGTGCTCCCTGGCCTGAGGATACGCAGAGTTTCCCACGCGGGCACCGAAGACCTTGCTGTGCCTCCGGAGGTGTCGTCCCGGGACTTCTGAAGGCCTTCTGTTGGCCGGCGAGCATCTTGCTCGGCGCCTCGGAGGAGAGATGGGAGGAGGGGACGTGAGCTCTCCTCTTTGAATTGTCCTGCTTCCTCTGAAGGCGTGACTATTGCAGGGAGGCTGAGAGGTGGCAAGACCTTCCTCGGTTGAAGCTTCTCAGAGTTTTGCTTGGACTTCCTTTCTTCCTCTAACTTCTTCCTCATCGTTTCCAGAACTTCAAGGACAATGGTTTTGGCATACCCGATCAGTTCTGCATCCAGCTGCTGAACTCTGGAGATGGCTTTTCGGATGCTCTCCTTGGCAATCTCACGACTCACTCGTGAGACAGCAGCAGCGTTTGGCAGTGGTTGCAACACGGGCAGCTTTGCTCTCTTGCTTGCTTCTGGGATCTGCCCTTCCGATGCTCTGGGTGATCCTTGTCCTTCTGTCACGCCCTGAAGCTTCAGGATCTCAGAAAACTGACAGCCAAAGTCCTGTTCAAACTGAGAAGCTACCAAGGATGACAAGCTGGAGGTAACACTTTCAACAGCCTCTTTGGCCCTTTTGTCAATAGAAGACTGCGAAGATGCTCTGTCGGAAGCTGCTAGTTCCGCCTCCCTCCATCCCTCCTCTCCAGATTTGCCCGCTCGGGTGGCTCTTCCGGCAACGAGCTCTGACAGCTTCTGCCTGGCTGCTGGCCCTGGCTCAGCCGCATCAGACGTGCTGGATGCCAAATGCTCCCCAAAGCTCTCCAACACGGTCGCCACAATCTCCTGAGCCACCAGTCTGATTTCGTCCCGGCGATCCGCAGGAGAAGTGTCCCAAGGCTCTGCCCCTCTGGCACGGGCAAACAACCTTCCGCTGACCTCACGGGGAGCCCTCCTTAAGACGTGGACGGACTGATCCAGCGCCTTCACCCGCTCCAGCACTTCCTCGACCACGGTCTCAGCCACCTCTTTAAGCCCCTGGTCTCCTGCCAGCGTAGCCCGCACCAGCGTAGGCTGTATGCTGTTAGGCGCTTCTTCTCCGGCAGGCGTTGGAGACTAAAATGAGGAGCAGTTGATGAGTGAATGCGTTCCTTCACCTTGGTTTGCTTTCCTCTTCCTCCTCGCAAGACCCCTGGCCCAGAGTCCCTAGCAGTCCCTAGCAATCAAGCTTGAAAAACTCCGGTTTCTCTGTCGGCCACCTGGCACACGGAGGTTTCTGGTCTCCCGCGGACAGGAGCCAAGCGCTGTGGGCACTTCTCAGAATCAAGGCGGTGCCATTTTGCTCAGAGCAAAGGGCACCGTAGCCCCCCTGGACCTCAGCACGGTGAACCAGGTGCCGCGGGCCCTGAGCTGGAAGCTAGTGGCTGCCTGGGTAGCGCTGATCGTGGCCGGAGGACAGGCCCCAGGGCACAGCGGGCCCCTGCAGGGGCTGGTACTTCCCAACGGGCTCCTTGGCTCCAGCCGCGGGAGGCGCTGGCCAGAGTTGAATAGCGGAGGGAAAGCCGTGGAAGGTACTCGACCAGGCTCTTTGCTCCAGCCTCTTCTACCACGGGTCCCAGCCGCTCTCGGGGCACTGCTGCCCTGTATCAGGGTGGCCCGTTTGCCCCTTTTCGAGGCCGAATGCCAAGAATGGGTGTTTTGAGAGCAGAAAAGGAAACGATGCTTTTTCTTGCGGCACCTGCCTGTTGTCTGCCAGCCCAAGGAAGTGTCCTTGGGACAGGAGGCAGTCTGAAAGTCCCACCGCGGGCTGCCAGCCTCATGCAAAGTGGGGAAGAAGTCGCGAGGCAAGACCAGAGCCAGGCAGCAGCCTGAAATTGTCCTCTCCCATCATTTGCTCTTTTGCAGCTTGACAGCCTGACTGCCACGGCAGAAGGAGCTTAACCCTTCACCCTGGCATAGGTACCACCCCACGCTCTCCGGAAACGCTTCCCGAGAGGCGGTTGCAGGGGATGGAGCCGGGCAACGTTTAACGGGCCCCCCGCTAATGAGAACCGGGCAACAGCAGGCTCTCCGCTAAGCTAATCAAAGACCTCCTTGAAGAGAAAACCAACCCACAAACGGCCAAGCACCGCCACTGTCAGGTTCAGCGACGCTGCATCTTTGGATGCACAAGTCTTTGGATGCAAACCAGACTTTTCCTACCAGACGCAAAACCAGCACCGTGGACCGTGCGGCCATTTAGTGCAGCTCACAGGTTCGTGCTAAACGGGCGAGTCCGTGCGCCGAAGTGGCCCCTGAGAGTGCCCAGGCACACTTGTGCCTCAGAAAGGGCTAGCGCCTCGTGTCCGAGACACACACGAAGGAAAGCGCCCGCTTCTTGGGCTCTGACAGCCACCCTCAAACGAGCACACGTCGCACACCAGCCAGGCACCACCTCCTCAGCAACCGAGCACCGCTCGCAAGCCCCGAGTGGCTGTGTACACACGCAGCACCCTCTCCCGAGGCACGGGTACCAACGCGCTGCCGCACAGCAGAGGCGGCCCCCAGCATCCACCCGGCTCCTACTCACCGGCCTCCCTTTGAGAGCGCAGTCTTCGGAGGTGCTCTGCGTGCCTGGCTGTCTCCTCTTTCCCAGCTGCTGCTGCTGCTGCTGCTGTTGGCACTTGGCCTGCTGGAAGAGGCGCTGCTCTTTTTCAAGAGCCTCCAGTCTTTCAATCCGCTTCTCGATCACGGTGAGATGCCTGTCAAGAGCAAGGAAGGCAGCTGAGAAGGAGCTGCTCTGCCCATTTTGCCCAGGCCGTTTTCTGCTCAGCCACTCCCATCCTCCTCCTCCTCCGGGTTGCTTTGCTGCCCCGCAGCAGCTTCCAGCTGCCTGTCCAAGGCTCCAAACACAGACTACGCCAACGTGTTCGCAGCCGGCACCGGCTCCTTCCACCGCTGGGCTTTCTTTGTTTACTGGAACGTGAGGCTCCAGGACTTCTCTCAGGGACCACGGGCTCCCTTCAAGAGCAAGCGTTACTTGGCCTTTTCTTACCTCTGCCTCCTCTTCCTCTCTCCACCTGGCAAACTCTTTCTTTGCTCCTGCAGCAGCCACTCTCGCAGGCAAGAAACGTCAATCCGTCCCGGCAGTTCGGGGGCATCCTCTAATTTGGCCAGGTCTCGACGAAGCTTTTTCTGAAAGGTGACACCACGTTGTGGCTTGCTGTTGCCTGGACAAGCGCTCTGCCTGCTGAGGCATCCCGCGGGCCCAGGACAGCACTCTGCTTCAGCCGCGCGACGAGGGCAGAAGAGAAGTGCTTCCCTCGGGACTCTGCGTGCTTGCACGTGACTTTCCCGCCCATGCCCACCCCTGCACCCTGCGCTAGCTCAGCTCGCAGCCCTTTCCCTGCCACAACGCCCGGCCCAGCAGCACAGCCCTCACCTCTTCTGCACTGACCGCCTCCCCTCCCCGAGATGCCGCAAGTAAAGCCCCAGCCCTCGGCACCGTGCCGCTCAGAGGTGTCCACGAACGCTCTGCTTTGCCTACCTCCTCTCGCGTGAACATTTTCTCTGCCTCCAGCTTGAGCGTGGTCAGATACTGCCTGTACTCATTGAACTCCTTCAGAGTGCAAGCCACCTATGGAGAGAGGAGGGGAGAAATCCCCCAAGAACCGTCAAGCCAGCTACCTAGACTGCCTTCCCCAAAACAGCCCAAACCCAGCGGGAGGGGAGCTCCTCCTCTGCGCACCCTCCCCTCCCCTCCCCTCCCCGCTGGCGGGGACCCTGACTCCCCCCCAGCCAGGGCTGAGCGCTGCTCCTCGCCCCGGCGCCAGGCCTCGCACCGGCTGCCTCCTCCACACTCAGGCGGTGCGGGGCAGCCTGAGAAGACCAGGAGTGGGAATTGCCAGCGGGACGCTGGCGCTACTTCTGCTCCCAGGGAGACCAGCCCCACAGCCCTGTGCCCTCCGCCAGCAACAGGCGGCTGCAGCAAGCGCTCCGGGAACCCCGCTTGATGAGGGCTGTTTTTATCAGCCCGACGTCCAAACCTACTTTGCCGTCACCGGTGATGTAACCCTCTCTCTTCAGCCTCCGCAGGTTGTCCTTGCGTTTGTGGTAGGCCCGCAGATGCGGGTCATGCAGGCTGTTGTATTCTGTGCTCAGCAGGCGGCAGTATGGATCTCCCAGATTGAAATAACCAGAGGGCTGGTGAAGCTGTAAGAGGGATTTTCCAGAGTAGGAAGGAGGCAGGAGAGAGCAGCAAAGAGGTGCCAAGCGGTACTTGTGGAAAGGTAAAGGTAGTTTGAAGACCAACACTCCTCTCCATCCTTCTGAAGGCACGGAGACCACCACAGCCAGACTGCAGGGCCAGGCTGCGCTGGGCCAGGCTGCGCTGGGCTGGGCTGGGGGAGAGAAGTCAAACCCCACCAGCAAAGCAGGCAACTTAGGCCACTGGGAACAACTGCAGACCTTGCCGCAACAGAAATGAACCTTCAGAGTGAAAAGTTCAAGCCCAGCGCTTCAAACGCAGCAACTGGATACTGCACTGAAAACAGTCTCCTCGGGATTAGGCAGGCCCAAGGGGTGCGCCAGCTAACTCTGCCTCCAGGAAGTCTCCGCCTTGGGAAAAATGCCCCGCAAGCTGGAGTAGAAGGAGGACACTGCGTGCATTCCCCAAGCAGAGAAGCCCGAGCTTTTCCAAATACGCCAACAAGGCAAGCAGGAGAAGGCTGGACTCGCCCTCAAGAGTGCCCCGGAGCCTGGCTCGACATTGCTGGCTGAGCCGGAAGGGCACATTGCCCCGGCACCCGGGCACACCGCCGCCTGCTGCAGGCAGGGCCCCGGCCGCACGCCTGCACAGTGCCAGAAACCAGTCCAGAAAACTGACAAGTCCTCCTTTTTGTCTCTGCGCCAGGGAGCCAGGAGCTTCCCTCTACTCCCCAGCGCTGCCAGGTCGAAGGGCTGCAGCGCCCACTGTAGAGCAGGTGGCCACAAGGACTTCTTTGAATGACGGGGACCCCGTAAAAGAGGAGACCTTTTCTACCCCTTTCTACTTCCTTTACCTTTTCCCCCAGCTTTGTCCTGCAGAAGACAGGCTTGGAGCTGGGCTGCAGAGGGATCTTGACCCCAAGCGGGAGGTCCAGCAGCCCAGTACCTCCTTCTGCCAGTGGCTGTCTCCTGTTCCCGAGCTAGAAAGAGGGAGACACTCATGGGCACTCCTGCACGGCAGTTGCTAGAAAGGCTCTCGGAAGACTCCAACCAAGGGGAGCGCCAAGAGCGGCCCAGTCAAAAGCTGCTCTCGGCTTCCTCGCCCCCGTCCCCGCAACTCCCATCCCTTCCTCAACCCACGTCCGCGTCCTTCCACAGCAACCCCTCCCACCTGCTTAGCTGTAAGCCAGGCTGGGCACAGAGGCAGGACTCCCTGCAAACTGCCCCCGGCCCAACCACCTTTGGATCCCTCCCAGCTCCCCGGGCACGTCCCGAGGCCCCAGAGCAGCCCTGCATGTCCCAGGCTCCTGGGCTGAGCCCCCTCCATCGGCCCGTTGCTCACCTCTCCCTTCTTGCCCACTGCACTCAGCAGTGCGTCCACGTGTCGGACGCCAGCAGTGCGACGATGCTCCATGGCTCCTTCCAAGAGCTCTCCTGGAGCTGCGACCCTGCGCTGGCACCTCTCGCTCCAGAGGCACCCAGCTGCGGCCACCAGAGCCGGTCTCCCAGCGAGCGGCTATATAGAGCAATCGCACATTGTTGCATCATCACATTGCTGCGCCACCGCATTGTTGCATCGTCACATTGCCACGCCGCCGCCCGGCTGCTGCCCAGCCGCCCCGGGGCCCACCTGGAGGCCCGTCTGGACACGCATGTGGGCCACCCGCTCTCGCTGGGACCCTGCTTTGAGCAGGGGGCCTCGACTAGGTGCTGACCTGCTGCCCCTTCTTCCTCCTTGTACCTCTTCTTCACAGCTTTGGCCTTCAGAGGGCAGGGCTGGAGCTGGGCTGCCCGCGTGCTGCTGCTGCTGCTGCCGCCCTGGCTTTGGTAGACCATTTTTAGACCATTGCCCTGTCACGGGCAAAGCAGCCTCCACTCAGGAAACCGCACTGACTTGGCCCTCCCAGACCCAAACCGCCACTTGTGCCCCGTACCTCCCCCAGCTTTCACCTCTAGAGGACAGGGTGGGAGGCCACTCCAGCCAGTCTTGAGGGGAAAAGAGGGTAAAAGGAGTTCCCAGGGGCATAGAGAAAGGCCGAGGGAGGGCTCTGGGCGGCACCCAAGGGCACACGGAGGGCCGTGGTGGGTACCCAGAGCCACGCAAAGGGCTCGGGCTGGGCACCGAAAGGCACACGGAGCGCTCTGGGCCGCCCCAAAGGGCAAGCGGAGGGCCCTAGGAAGCACAGAAAGAGAAATGGAGGGCCTTGGGAGGCACCGGAAGGCCGTTTGGCGGCCCCTCGGTTGCCCCAAAAGGCCCACGCCGGTCCCTAGGGGACATGGAAAGGCAAACAGAGAGGCCTTGAGGACACAAGAGGAGAGGAGGAGTCCTCTGGGAAAGACAAAAAGCTGAAGGCCGGTCCCTTGGCGGGACACCGAAAGGCCCACCGAGGGCCCTGGCCCGCAACCCAAAGGCCCATCAGGAGGGCTTGAGGGGACGAGAGAATAAATGCACAGACTAAGGCGCAGCCTTCAACAGCACCTACGTACGGGACTCACATAAGGCATGAGTATAGCTTTACTGAGCTGGACCAGCCCCTCCAATAGCCCGGCCGCAAAGCTTTCTAAGCAAGGCAAAAACGTTGGCTACTATTCTCTTCCCTACTTAAGCTTCCCTGTAAAACTGGGTCTTAGCCCGACCGAGGCTGTAGGAGGGAGGAAGGCGAGGGAAAACATTGCAGGGAAAATGCCCAGACACAGTATGGCCTGGCGTGAATAAACGTAGGCACAAGCAAGACCTTGGGAGCAAACTCTTTATTCTCTGCCTGGGGGCGCTGCCCGGGGACTCTGCGGCCCTGGAGCTGCACACCTCCTCAGGACACCCTCCACAAGGCTCCCAGCTACCGCCCTCTTTAATGGCTCGGGCTGCATGGGCTCCTCCAGGAAAAGCTTTAAACGCACTGGTCTGCGCCGTGCTCCTGCCTGGGTAGGGGGCTTCGGACCCGCTGGAGGCACGGGCTGTCTTGGAAACTGCGGGCCCGTGGAGGGGAGGGTGCCTGCGGTGCTCCCTGGCCTGAGGATACGCAGAGTTTCCCACGCGGGCACCGAAGACCTTGCTGTGCCTCCGGAGGTGTCGTCCCGGGACTTCTGAAGGCCTTCTGTTGGCCGGCGAGCATCTTGCTCGGCGCCTCGGAGGAGAGATGGGAGGAGGGGACGTGAGCTCTCCTCTTTGAATTGTCCTGCTTCCTCTGAAGGCGTGACTATTGCAGGGAGGCTGAGAGGTGGCAAGACCTTCCTCGGTTGAAGCTTCTCAGAGTTTTGCTTGGACTTCCTTTCTTCCTCTAACTTCTTCCTCATCGTTTCCAGAACTTCAAGGACAATGGTTTTGGCATACCCGATCAGTTCTGCATCCAGCTGCTGAACTCTGGAGATGGCTTTTCGGATGCTCTCCTTGGCAATCTCACGACTCACTCGTGAGACAGCAGCAGCGTTTGGCAGTGGTTGCAACACGGGCAGCTTTGCTCTCTTGCTTGCTTCTGGGATCTGCCCTTCCGATGCTCTGGGTGATCCTTGTCCTTCTGTCACGCCCTGAAGCTTCAGGATCTCAGAAAACTGACAGCCAAAGTCCTGTTCAAACTGAGAAGCTACCAAGGATGACAAGCTGGAGGTAACACTTTCAACAGCCTCTTTGGCCCTTTTGTCAATAGAAGACTGCGAAGATGCTCTGTCGGAAGCTGCTAGTTCCGCCTCCCTCCATCCCTCCTCTCCAGATTTGCCCGCTCGGGTGGCTCTTCCGGCAACGAGCTCTGACAGCTTCTGCCTGGCTGCTGGCCCTGGCTCAGCCGCATCAGACGTGCTGGATGCCAAATGCTCCCCAAAGCTCTCCAACACGGTCGCCACAATCTCCTGAGCCACCAGTCTGATTTCGTCCCGGCGATCCGCAGGAGAAGTGTCCCAAGGCTCTGCCCCTCTGGCACGGGCAAACAACCTTCCGCTGACCTCACGGGGAGCCCTCCTTAAGACGTGGACGGACTGATCCAGCGCCTTCACCCGCTCCAGCACTTCCTCGACCACGGTCTCAGCCACCTCTTTAAGCCCCTGGTCTCCTGCCAGCGTAGCCCGCACCAGCGTAGGCTGTATGCTGTTAGGCGCTTCTTCTCCGGCAGGCGTTGGAGACTAAAATGAGGAGCAGTTGATGAGTGAATGCGTTCCTTCACCTTGGTTTGCTTTCCTCTTCCTCCTCGCAAGACCCCTGGCCCAGAGTCCCTAGCAGTCCCTAGCAATCAAGCTTGAAAAACTCCGGTTTCTCTGTCGGCCACCTGGCACACGGAGGTTTCTGGTCTCCCGCGGACAGGAGCCAAGCGCTGTGGGCACTTCTCAGAATCAAGGCGGTGCCATTTTGCTCAGAGCAAAGGGCACCGTAGCCCCCCTGGACCTCAGCACGGTGAACCAGGTGCCGCGGGCCCTGAGCTGGAAGCTAGTGGCTGCCTGGGTAGCGCTGATCGTGGCCGGAGGACAGGCCCCAGGGCACAGCGGGCCCCTGCAGGGGCTGGTACTTCCCAACGGGCTCCTTGGCTCCAGCCGCGGGAGGCGCTGGCCAGAGTTGAATAGCGGAGGGAAAGCCGTGGAAGGTACTCGACCAGGCTCTTTGCTCCAGCCTCTTCTACCACGGGTCCCAGCCGCTCTCGGGGCACTGCTGCCCTGTATCAGGGTGGCCCGTTTGCCCCTTTTCGAGGCCGAATGCCAAGAATGGGTGTTTTGAGAGCAGAAAAGGAAACGATGCTTTTTCTTGCGGCACCTGCCTGTTGTCTGCCAGCCCAAGGAAGTGTCCTTGGGACAGGAGGCAGTCTGAAAGTCCCACCGCGGGCTGCCAGCCTCATGCAAAGTGGGGAAGAAGTCGCGAGGCAAGACCAGAGCCAGGCAGCAGCCTGAAATTGTCCTCTCCCATCATTTGCTCTTTTGCAGCTTGACAGCCTGACTGCCACGGCAGAAGGAGCTTAACCCTTCACCCTGGCATAGGTACCACCCCACGCTCTCCGGAAACGCTTCCCGAGAGGCGGTTGCAGGGGATGGAGCCGGGCAACGTTTAACGGGCCCCCCGCTAATGAGAACCGGGCAACAGCAGGCTCTCCGCTAAGCTAATCAAAGACCTCCTTGAAGAGAAAACCAACCCACAAACGGCCAAGCACCGCCACTGTCAGGTTCAGCGACGCTGCATCTTTGGATGCACAAGTCTTTGGATGCAAACCAGACTTTTCCTACCAGACGCAAAACCAGCACCGTGGACCGTGCGGCCATTTAGTGCAGCTCACAGGTTCGTGCTAAACGGGCGAGTCCGTGCGCCGAAGTGGCCCCTGAGAGTGCCCAGGCACACTTGTGCCTCAGAAAGGGCTAGCGCCTCGTGTCCGAGACACACACGAAGGAAAGCGCCCGCTTCTTGGGCTCTGACAGCCACCCTCAAACGAGCACACGTCGCACACCAGCCAGGCACCACCTCCTCAGCAACCGAGCACCGCTCGCAAGCCCCGAGTGGCTGTGTACACACGCAGCACCCTCTCCCGAGGCACGGGTACCAACGCGCTGCCGCACAGCAGAGGCGGCCCCCAGCATCCACCCGGCTCCTACTCACCGGCCTCCCTTTGAGAGCGCAGTCTTCGGAGGTGCTCTGCGTGCCTGGCTGTCTCCTCTTTCCCAGCTGCTGCTGCTGCTGCTGCTGTTGGCACTTGGCCTGCTGGAAGAGGCGCTGCTCTTTTTCAAGAGCCTCCAGTCTTTCAATCCGCTTCTCGATCACGGTGAGATGCCTGTCAAGAGCAAGGAAGGCAGCTGAGAAGGAGCTGCTCTGCCCATTTTGCCCAGGCCGTTTTCTGCTCAGCCACTCCCATCCTCCTCCTCCTCCGGGTTGCTTTGCTGCCCCGCAGCAGCTTCCAGCTGCCTGTCCAAGGCTCCAAACACAGACTACGCCAACGTGTTCGCAGCCGGCACCGGCTCCTTCCACCGCTGGGCTTTCTTTGTTTACTGGAACGTGAGGCTCCAGGACTTCTCTCAGGGACCACGGGCTCCCTTCAAGAGCAAGCGTTACTTGGCCTTTTCTTACCTCTGCCTCCTCTTCCTCTCTCCACCTGGCAAACTCTTTCTTTGCTCCTGCAGCAGCCACTCTCGCAGGCAAGAAACGTCAATCCGTCCCGGCAGTTCGGGGGCATCCTCTAATTTGGCCAGGTCTCGACGAAGCTTTTTCTGAAAGGTGACACCACGTTGTGGCTTGCTGTTGCCTGGACAAGCGCTCTGCCTGCTGAGGCATCCCGCGGGCCCAGGACAGCACTCTGCTTCAGCCGCGCGACGAGGGCAGAAGAGAAGTGCTTCCCTCGGGACTCTGCGTGCTTGCACGTGACTTTCCCGCCCATGCCCACCCCTGCACCCTGCGCTAGCTCAGCTCGCAGCCCTTTCCCTGCCACAACGCCCGGCCCAGCAGCACAGCCCTCACCTCTTCTGCACTGACCGCCTCCCCTCCCCGAGATGCCGCAAGTAAAGCCCCAGCCCTCGGCACCGTGCCGCTCAGAGGTGTCCACGAACGCTCTGCTTTGCCTACCTCCTCTCGCGTGAACATTTTCTCTGCCTCCAGCTTGAGCGTGGTCAGATACTGCCTGTACTCATTGAACTCCTTCAGAGTGCAAGCCACCTATGGAGAGAGGAGGGGAGAAATCCCCCAAGAACCGTCAAGCCAGCTACCTAGACTGCCTTCCCCAAAACAGCCCAAACCCAGCGGGAGGGGAGCTCCTCCTCTGCGCACCCTCCCCTCCCCTCCCCTCCCCGCTGGCGGGGACCCTGACTCCCCCCCAGCCAGGGCTGAGCGCTGCTCCTCGCCCCGGCGCCAGGCCTCGCACCGGCTGCCTCCTCCACACTCAGGCGGTGCGGGGCAGCCTGAGAAGACCAGGAGTGGGAATTGCCAGCGGGACGCTGGCGCTACTTCTGCTCCCAGGGAGACCAGCCCCACAGCCCTGTGCCCTCCGCCAGCAACAGGCGGCTGCAGCAAGCGCTCCGGGAACCCCGCTTGATGAGGGCTGTTTTTATCAGCCCGACGTCCAAACCTACTTTGCCGTCACCGGTGATGTAACCCTCTCTCTTCAGCCTCCGCAGGTTGTCCTTGCGTTTGTGGTAGGCCCGCAGATGCGGGTCATGCAGGCTGTTGTATTCTGTGCTCAGCAGGCGGCAGTATGGATCTCCCAGATTGAAATAACCAGAGGGCTGGTGAAGCTGTAAGAGGGATTTTCCAGAGTAGGAAGGAGGCAGGAGAGAGCAGCAAAGAGGTGCCAAGCGGTACTTGTGGAAAGGTAAAGGTAGTTTGAAGACCAACACTCCTCTCCATCCTTCTGGAGGCACGGAGACCACCACAGCCAGACTGCAGGGCCAGGCTGCGCTGGGCCAGGCTGCGCTGGGCTGGGCTGGGGGAGAGAAGTCAAACCCCACCAGCAAAGCAGGCAACTTAGGCCACTGGGAACAACTGCAGACCTTGCCGCAACAGAAATGAACCTTCAGAGTGAAAAGTTCAAGCCCAGCGCTTCAAACGCAGCAACTGGATACTGCACTGAAAACAGTCTCCTCGGGATTAGGCAGGCCCAAGGGGTGCGCCAGCTAACTCTGCCTCCAGGAAGTCTCCGCCTTGGGAAAAATGCCCCGCAAGCTGGAGTAGAAGGAGGACACTGCGTGCATTCCCCAAGCAGAGAAGCCCGAGCTTTTCCAAATACGCCAACAAGGCAAGCAGGAGAAGGCTGGACTCGCCCTCAAGAGTGCCCCGGAGCCTGGCTCGACATTGCTGGCTGAGCCGGAAGGGCACATTGCCCCGGCACCCGGGCACACCGCCGCCTGCTGCAGGCAGGGCCCCGGCCGCACGCCTGCACAGTGCCAGAAACCAGTCCAGAAAACTGACAAGTCCTCCTTTTTGTCTCTGCGCCAGGGAGCCAGGAGCTTCCCTCTACTCCCCAGCGCTGCCAGGTCGAAGGGCTGCAGCGCCCACTGTAGAGCAGGTGGCCACAAGGACTTCTTTGAATGACGGGGACCCCGTAAAAGAGGAGACCTTTTCTACCCCTTTCTACTTCCTTTACCTTTTCCCCCAGCTTTGTCCTGCAGAAGACAGGCTTGGAGCCGGGCTGCAGAGGGATCTTGACCCCAAGCGGGAGGTCCAGCAGCCCAGTACCTCCTTCTGCCAGTGGCTGTCTCCTGTTCCCGAGCTAGAAAGAGGGAGACACTCATGGGCACTCCTGCACGGCAGTTGCTAGAAAGGCTCTCGGAAGACTCCAACCAAGGGGAGCGCCAAGAGCGGCCCAGTCAAAAGCTGCTCTCGGCTTCCTCGCCCCCGTCCCCGCAACTCCCATCCCTTCCTCAACCCACGTCCGCGTCCTTCCACAGCAACCCCTCCCACCTGCTTAGCTGTAAGCCAGGCTGGGCACAGAGGCAGGACTCCCTGCAAACTGCCCCCGGCCCAACCACCTTTGGATCCCTCCCAGCTCCCCGGGCACGTCCCGAGGCCCCAGAGCAGCCCTGCATGTCCCAGGCTCCTGGGCTGAGCCCCCTCCATCGGCCCGTTGCTCACCTCTCCCTTCTTGCCCACTGCACTCAGCAGTGCGTCCACGTGTCGGACGCCAGCAGTGCGACGATGCTCCATGGCTCCTTCCAAGAGCTCTCCTGGAGCTGCGACCCTGCGCTGGCACCTCTCGCTCCAGAGGCACCCAGCTGCGGCCACCAGAGCCGGTCTCCCAGCGAGCGGCTATATAGAGCAATCGCACATTGTTGCATCATCACATTGCTGCGCCACCGCATTGTTGCATCGTCACATTGCCACGCCGCCGCCCGGCTGCTGCCCAGCCGCCCCGGGGCCCACCTGGAGGCCCGTCTGGACACGCATGTGGGCCACCCGCTCTCGCTGGGACCCTGCTTTGAGCAGGGGGCCTCGACTAGGTGCTGACCTGCTGCCCCTTCTTCCTCCTTGTACCTCTTCTTCACAGCTTTGGCCTTCAGAGGGCAGGGCTGGAGCTGGGCTGCCCGCGTGCTGCTGCTGCTGCTGCCGCCCTGGCTTTGGTAGACCATTTTTAGACCATTGCCCTGTCACGGGCAAAGCAGCCTCCACTCAGGAAACCGCACTGACTTGGCCCTCCCAGACCCAAACCGCCACTTGTGCCCCGTACCTCCCCCAGCTTTCACCTCTAGAGGACAGGGTGGGAGGCCACTCCAGCCAGTCTTGAGGGGAAAAGAGGGTAAAAGGAGTTCCCAGGGGCATAGAGAAAGGCCGAGGGAGGGCTCTGGGCGGCACCCAAGGGCACACGGAGGGCCGTGGTGGGTACCCAGAGCCACGCAAAGGGCTCGGGCTGGGCACCGAAAGGCACACGGAGCGCTCTGGGCCGCCCCAAAGGGCAAGCGGAGGGCCCTAGGAAGCACAGAAAGAGAAATGGAGGGCCTTGGGAGGCACCGGAAGGCCGTTTGGCGGCCCCTCGGTTGCCCCAAAAGGCCCACGCCGGTCCCTAGGGGACATGGAAAGGCAAACAGAGAGGCCTTGAGGACACAAGAGGAGAGGAGGAGTCCTCTGGGAAAGACAAAAAGCTGAAGGCCGGTCCCTTGGCGGGACACCGAAAGGCCCACCGAGGGCCCTGGCCCGCAACCCAAAGGCCCATCAGGAGGGCTTGAGGGGACGAGAGAATAAATGCACAGACTAAGGCGCAGCCTTCAACAGCACCTACGTACGGGACTCACATAAGGCATGAGTATAGCTTTACTGAGCTGGACCAGCCCCTCCAATAGCCCGGCCGCAAAGCTTTCTAAGCAAGGCAAAAACGTTGGCTACTATTCTCTTCCCTACTTAAGCTTCCCTGTAAAACTGGGTCTTAGCCCGACCGAGGCTGTAGGAGGGAGGAAGGCGAGGGAAAACATTGCAGGGAAAATGCCCAGACACAGTATGGCCTGGCGTGAATAAACGTAGGCACAAGCAAGACCTTGGGAGCAAACTCTTTATTCTCTGCCTGGGGGCGCTGCCCGGGGACTCTGCGGCCCTGGAGCTGCACACCTCCTCAGGACACCCTCCACAAGGCTCCCAGCTACCGCCCTCTTTAATGGCTCGGGCTGCATGGGCTCCTCCAGGAAAAGCTTTAAACGCACTGGTCTGCGCCGTGCTCCTGCCTGGGTAGGGGGCTTCGGACCCGCTGGAGGCACGGGCTGTCTTGGAAACTGCGGGCCCGTGGAGGGGAGGGTGCCTGCGGTGCTCCCTGGCCTGAGGATACGCAGAGTTTCCCACGCGGGCACCGAAGACCTTGCTGTGCCTCCGGAGGTGTCGTCCCGGGACTTCTGAAGGCCTTCTGTTGGCCGGCGAGCATCTTGCTCGGCGCCTCGGAGGAGAGATGGGAGGAGGGGACGTGAGCTCTCCTCTTTGAATTGTCCTGCTTCCTCTGAAGGCGTGACTATTGCAGGGAGGCTGAGAGGTGGCAAGACCTTCCTCGGTTGAAGCTTCTCAGAGTTTTGCTTGGACTTCCTTTCTTCCTCTAACTTCTTCCTCATCGTTTCCAGAACTTCAAGGACAATGGTTTTGGCATACCCGATCAGTTCTGCATCCAGCTGCTGAACTCTGGAGATGGCTTTTCGGATGCTCTCCTTGGCAATCTCACGACTCACTCGTGAGACAGCAGCAGCGTTTGGCAGTGGTTGCAACACGGGCAGCTTTGCTCTCTTGCTTGCTTCTGGGATCTGCCCTTCCGATGCTCTGGGTGATCCTTGTCCTTCTGTCACGCCCTGAAGCTTCAGGATCTCAGAAAACTGACAGCCAAAGTCCTGTTCAAACTGAGAAGCTACCAAGGATGACAAGCTGGAGGTAACACTTTCAACAGCCTCTTTGGCCCTTTTGTCAATAGAAGACTGCGAAGATGCTCTGTCGGAAGCTGCTAGTTCCGCCTCCCTCCATCCCTCCTCTCCAGATTTGCCCGCTCGGGTGGCTCTTCCGGCAACGAGCTCTGACAGCTTCTGCCTGGCTGCTGGCCCTGGCTCAGCCGCATCAGACGTGCTGGATGCCAAATGCTCCCCAAAGCTCTCCAACACGGTCGCCACAATCTCCTGAGCCACCAGTCTGATTTCGTCCCGGCGATCCGCAGGAGAAGTGTCCCAAGGCTCTGCCCCTCTGGCACGGGCAAACAACCTTCCGCTGACCTCACGGGGAGCCCTCCTTAAGACGTGGACGGACTGATCCAGCGCCTTCACCCGCTCCAGCACTTCCTCGACCACGGTCTCAGCCACCTCTTTAAGCCCCTGGTCTCCTGCCAGCGTAGCCCGCACCAGCGTAGGCTGTATGCTGTTAGGCGCTTCTTCTCCGGCAGGCGTTGGAGACTAAAATGAGGAGCAGTTGATGAGTGAATGCGTTCCTTCACCTTGGTTTGCTTTCCTCTTCCTCCTCGCAAGACCCCTGGCCCAGAGTCCCTAGCAGTCCCTAGCAATCAAGCTTGAAAAACTCCGGTTTCTCTGTCGGCCACCTGGCACACGGAGGTTTCTGGTCTCCCGCGGACAGGAGCCAAGCGCTGTGGGCACTTCTCAGAATCAAGGCGGTGCCATTTTGCTCAGAGCAAAGGGCACCGTAGCCCCCCTGGACCTCAGCACGGTGAACCAGGTGCCGCGGGCCCTGAGCTGGAAGCTAGTGGCTGCCTGGGTAGCGCTGATCATGGCCGGAGGACAGGCCCCAGGGCACAGCGGGCCCCTGCAGGGGCTGGTACTTCCCAACGGGCTCCTTGGCTCCAGCCGCGGGAGGCGCTGGCCAGAGTTGAATAGCGGAGGGAAAGCCGTGGAAGGTACTCGACCAGGCTCTTTGCTCCAGCCTCTTCTACCACGGGTCCCAGCCGCTCTCGGGGCACTGCTGCCCTGTATCAGGGTGGCCCGTTTGCCCCTTTTCGAGGCCGAATGCCAAGAATGGGTGTTTTGAGAGCAGAAAAGGAAACGATGCTTTTTCTTGCGGCACCTGCCTGTTGTCTGCCAGCCCAAGGAAGTGTCCTTGGGACAGGAGGCAGTCTGAAAGTCCCACCGCGGGCTGCCAGCCTCATGCAAAGTGGGGAAGAAGTCGCGAGGCAAGACCAGAGCCAGGCAGCAGCCTGAAATTGTCCTCTCCCATCATTTGCTCTTTTGCAGCTTGACAGCCTGACTGCCACGGCAGAAGGAGCTTAACCCTTCACCCTGGCATAGGTACCACCCCACGCTCTCCGGAAACGCTTCCCGAGAGGCGGTTGCAGGGGATGGAGCCGGGCAACGTTTAACGGGCCCCCCGCTAATGAGAACCGGGCAACAGCAGGCTCTCCGCTAAGCTAATCAAAGACCTCCTTGAAGAGAAAACCAACCCACAAACGGCCAAGCACCGCCACTGTCAGGTTCAGCGACGCTGCATCTTTGGATGCACAAGTCTTTGGATGCAAACCAGACTTTTCCTACCAGACGCAAAACCAGCACCGTGGACCGTGCGGCCATTTAGTGCAGCTCACAGGTTCGTGCTAAACGGGCGAGTCCGTGCGCCGAAGTGGCCCCTGAGAGTGCCCAGGCACACTTGTGCCTCAGAAAGGGCTAGCGCCTCGTGTCCGAGACACACACGAAGGAAAGCGCCCGCTTCTTGGGCTCTGACAGCCACCCTCAAACGAGCACACGTCGCACACCAGCCAGGCACCACCTCCTCAGCAACCGAGCACCGCTCGCAAGCCCCGAGTGGCTGTGTACACACGCAGCACCCTCTCCCGAGGCACGGGTACCAACGCGCTGCCGCACAGCAGAGGCGGCCCCCAGCATCCACCCGGCTCCTACTCACCGGCCTCCCTTTGAGAGCGCAGTCTTCGGAGGTGCTCTGCGTGCCTGGCTGTCTCCTCTTTCCCAGCTGCTGCTGCTGCTGCTGCTGTTGGCACTTGGCCTGCTGGAAGAGGCGCTGCTCTTTTTCAAGAGCCTCCAGTCTTTCAATCCGCTTCTCGATCACGGTGAGATGCCTGTCAAGAGCAAGGAAGGCAGCTGAGAAGGAGCTGCTCTGCCCATTTTGCCCAGGCCGTTTTCTGCTCAGCCACTCCCATCCTCCTCCTCCTCCGGGTTGCTTTGCTGCCCCGCAGCAGCTTCCAGCTGCCTGTCCAAGGCTCCAAACACAGACTACGCCAACGTGTTCGCAGCCGGCACCGGCTCCTTCCACCGCTGGGCTTTCTTTGTTTACTGGAACGTGAGGCTCCAGGACTTCTCTCAGGGACCACGGGCTCCCTTCAAGAGCAAGCGTTACTTGGCCTTTTCTTACCTCTGCCTCCTCTTCCTCTCTCCACCTGGCAAACTCTTTCTTTGCTCCTGCAGCAGCCACTCTCGCAGGCAAGAAACGTCAATCCGTCCCGGCAGTTCGGGGGCATCCTCTAACTTGGCCAGGTCTCGACGAAGCTTTTTCTGAAAGGTGACACCACGTTGTGGCTTGCTGTTGCCTGGACAAGCGCTCTGCCTGCTGAGGCATCCCGCGGGCCCAGGACAGCACTCTGCTTCAGCCGCGCGACGAGGGCAGAAGAGAAGTGCTTCCCTCGGGACTCTGCGTGCTTGCACGTGACTTTCCCGCCCATGCCCACCCCTGCACCCTGCGCTAGCTCAGCTCGCAGCCCTTTCCCTGCCACAACGCCCGGCCCAGCAGCACAGCCCTCACCTCTTCTGCACTGACCGCCTCCCCTCCCCGAGATGCCGCAAGTAAAGCCCCAGCCCTCGGCACCGTGCCGCTCAGAGGTGTCCACGAACGCTCTGCTTTGCCTACCTCCTCTCGCGTGAACATTTTCTCTGCCTCCAGCTTGAGCGTGGTCAGATACTGCCTGTACTCATTGAACTCCTTCAGAGTGCAAGCCACCTATGGAGAGAGGAGGGGAGAAATCCCCCAAGAACCGTCAAGCCAGCTACCTAGACTGCCTTCCCCAAAACAGCCCAAACCCAGCGGGAGGGGAGCTCCTCCTCTGCGCACCCTCCCCTCCCCTCCCCTCCCCGCTGGCGGGGACCCTGACTCCCCCCCAGCCAGGGCTGAGCGCTGCTCCTCGCCCCGGCGCCAGGCCTCGCACCGGCTGCCTCCTCCACACTCAGGCGGTGCGGGGCAGCCTGAGAAGACCAGGAGTGGGAATTGCCAGCGGGACGCTGGCGCTACTTCTGCTCCCAGGGAGACCAGCCCCACAGCCCTGTGCCCTCCGCCAGCAACAGGCGGCTGCAGCAAGCGCTCCGGGAACCCCGCTTGATGAGGGCTGTTTTTATCAGCCCAACGTCCAAACCTACTTTGCCGTCACCGGTGATGTAACCCTCTCTCTTCAGCCTCCGCAGGTTGTCCTTGCGTTTGTGGTAGGCCCGCAGATGCGGGTCATGCAGGCTGTTGTATTCTGTGCTCAGCAGGCGGCAGTATGGATCTCCCAGATTGAAATAACCAGAGGGCTGGTGAAGCTGTAAGAGGGATTTTCCAGAGTAGGAAGGAGGCAGGAGAGAGCAGCAAAGAGGTGCCAAGCGGTACTTGTGGAAAGGTAAAGGTAGTTTGAAGACCAACACTCCTCTCCATCCTTCTGAAGGCACGGAGACCACCACAGCCAGACTGCAGGGCCAGGCTGCGCTGGGCCAGGCTGCGCTGGGCTGGGCTGGGGGAGAGAAGTCAAACCCCACCAGCAAAGCAGGCAACTTAGGCCACTGGGAACAACTGCAGACCTTGCCGCAACAGAAATGAACCTTCAGAGTGAAAAGTTCAAGCCCAGCGCTTCAAACGCAGCAACTGGATACTGCACTGAAAACAGTCTCCTCGGGATTAGGCAGGCCCAAGGGGTGCGCCAGCTAACTCTGCCTCCAGGAAGTCTCCGCCTTGGGAAAAATGCCCCGCAAGCTGGAGTAGAAGGAGGACACTGCGTGCATTCCCCAAGCAGAGAAGCCCGAGCTTTTCCAAATACGCCAACAAGGCAAGCAGGAGAAGGCTGGACTCGCCCTCAAGAGTGCCCCGGAGCCTGGCTCGACATTGCTGGCTGAGCCGGAAGGGCACATTGCCCCGGCACCCGGGCACACCGCCGCCTGCTGCAGGCAGGGCCCCGGCCGCACGCCTGCACAGTGCCAGAAACCAGTCCAGAAAACTGACAAGTCCTCCTTTTTGTCTCTGCGCCAGGGAGCCAGGAGCTTCCCTCTACTCCCCAGCGCTGCCAGGTCGAAGGGCTGCAGCGCCCACTGTAGAGCAGGTGGCCACAAGGACTTCTTTGAATGACGGGGACCCCGTAAAAGAGGAGACCTTTTCTACCCCTTTCTACTTCCTTTACCTTTTCCCCCAGCTTTGTCCTGCAGAAGACAGGCTTGGAGCTGGGCTGCAGAGGGATCTTGACCCCAAGCGGGAGGTCCAGCAGCCCAGTACCTCCTTCTGCCAGTGGCTGTCTCCTGTTCCCGAGCTAGAAAGAGGGAGACACTCATGGGCACTCCTGCACGGCAGTTGCTAGAAAGGCTCTCGGAAGACTCCAACCAAGGGGAGCGCCAAGAGCGGCCCAGTCAAAAGCTGCTCTCGGCTTCCTCGCCCCCGTCCCCGCAACTCCCATCCCTTCCTCAACCCACGTCCGCGTCCTTCCACAGCAACCCCTCCCACCTGCTTAGCTGTAAGCCAGGCTGGGCACAGAGGCAGGACTCCCTGCAAACTGCCCCCGGCCCAACCACCTTTGGATCCCTCCCAGCTCCCCGGGCACGTCCCGAGGCCCCAGAGCAGCCCTGCATGTCCCAGGCTCCTGGGCTGAGCCCCCTCCATCGGCCCGTTGCTCACCTCTCCCTTCTTGCCCACTGCACTCAGCAGTGCGTCCACGTGTCGGACGCCAGCAGTGCGACGATGCTCCATGGCTCCTTCCAAGAGCTCTCCTGGAGCTGCGACCCTGCGCTGGCACCTCTCGCTCCAGAGGCACCCAGCTGCGGCCACCAGAGCCGGTCTCCCAGCGAGCGGCTATATAGAGCAATCGCACATTGTTGCATCATCACATTGCTGCGCCACCGCATTGTTGCATCGTCACATTGCCACGCCGCCGCCCGGCTGCTGCCCAGCCGCCCCGGGGCCCACCTGGAGGCCCGTCTGGACACGCATGTGGGCCACCCGCTCTCGCTGGGACCCTGCTTTGAGCAGGGGGCCTCGACTAGGTGCTGACCTGCTGCCCCTTCTTCCTCCTTGTACCTCTTCTTCACAGCTTTGGCCTTCAGAGGGCAGGGCTGGAGCTGGGCTGCCCGCGTGCTGCTGCTGCTGCTGCCGCCCTGGCTTTGGTAGACCATTTTTAGACCATTGCCCTGTCACGGGCAAAGCAGCCTCCACTCAGGAAACCGCACTGACTTGGCCCTCCCAGACCCAAACCGCCACTTGTGCCCCGTACCTCCCCCAGCTTTCACCTCTAGAGGACAGGGTGGGAGGCCACTCCAGCCAGTCTTGAGGGGAAAAGAGGGTAAAAGGAGTTCCCAGGGGCATAGAGAAAGGCCGAGGGAGGGCTCTGGGCGGCACCCAAGGGCACACGGAGGGCCGTGGTGGGTACCCAGAGCCACGCAAAGGGCTCGGGCTGGGCACCGAAAGGCACACGGAGCGCTCTGGGCCGCCCCAAAGGGCAAGCGGAGGGCCCTAGGAAGCACAGAAAGAGAAATGGAGGGCCTTGGGAGGCACCGGAAGGCCGTTTGGCGGCCCCTCGGTTGCCCCAAAAGGCCCACGCCGGTCCCTAGGGGACATGGAAAGGCAAACAGAGAGGCCTTGAGGACACAAGAGGAGAGGAGGAGTCCTCTGGGAAAGACAAAAAGCTGAAGGCCGGTCCCTTGGCGGGACACCGAAAGGCCCACCGAGGGCCCTGGCCCGCAACCCAAAGGCCCATCAGGAGGGCTTGAGGGGACGAGAGAATAAATGCACAGACTAAGGCGCAGCCTTCAACAGCACCTACGTACGGGACTCACATAAGGCATGAGTATAGCTTTACTGAGCTGGACCAGCCCCTCCAATAGCCCGGCCGCAAAGCTTTCTAAGCAAGGCAAAAACGTTGGCTACTATTCTCTTCCCTACTTAAGCTTCCCTGTAAAACTGGGTCTTAGCCCGACCGAGGCTGTAGGAGGGAGGAAGGCGAGGGAAAACATTGCAGGGAAAATGCCCAGACACAGTATGGCCTGGCGTGAATAAACGTAGGCACAAGCAAGACCTTGGGAGCAAACTCTTTATTCTCTGCCTGGGGGCGCTGCCCGGGGACTCTGCGGCCCTGGAGCTGCACACCTCCTCAGGACACCCTCCACAAGGCTCCCAGCTACCGCCCTCTTTAATGGCTCGGGCTGCATGGGCTCCTCCAGGAAAAGCTTTAAACGCACTGGTCTGCGCCGTGCTCCTGCCTGGGTAGGGGGCTTCGGACCCGCTGGAGGCACGGGCTGTCTTGGAAACTGCGGGCCCGTGGAGGGGAGGGTGCCTGCGGTGCTCCCTGGCCTGAGGATACGCAGAGTTTCCCACGCGGGCACCGAAGACCTTGCTGTGCCTCCGGAGGTGTCGTCCCGGGACTTCTGAAGGCCTTCTGTTGGCCGGCGAGCATCTTGCTCGGCGCCTCGGAGGAGAGATGGGAGGAGGGGACGTGAGCTCTCCTCTTTGAATTGTCCTGCTTCCTCTGAAGGCGTGACTATTGCAGGGAGGCTGAGAGGTGGCAAGACCTTCCTCGGTTGAAGCTTCTCAGAGTTTTGCTTGGACTTCCTTTCTTCCTCTAACTTCTTCCTCATCGTTTCCAGAACTTCAAGGACAATGGTTTTGGCATACCCGATCAGTTCTGCATCCAGCTGCTGAACTCTGGAGATGGCTTTTCGGATGCTCTCCTTGGCAATCTCACGACTCACTCGTGAGACAGCAGCAGCGTTTGGCAGTGGTTGCAACACGGGCAGCTTTGCTCTCTTGCTTGCTTCTGGGATCTGCCCTTCCGATGCTCTGGGTGATCCTTGTCCTTCTGTCACGCCCTGAAGCTTCAGGATCTCAGAAAACTGACAGCCAAAGTCCTGTTCAAACTGAGAAGCTACCAAGGATGACAAGCTGGAGGTAACACTTTCAACAGCCTCTTTGGCCCTTTTGTCAATAGAAGACTGCGAAGATGCTCTGTCGGAAGCTGCTAGTTCCGCCTCCCTCCATCCCTCCTCTCCAGATTTGCCCGCTCGGGTGGCTCTTCCGGCAACGAGCTCTGACAGCTTCTGCCTGGCTGCTGGCCCTGGCTCAGCCGCATCAGACGTGCTGGATGCCAAATGCTCCCCAAAGCTCTCCAACACGGTCGCCACAATCTCCTGAGCCACCAGTCTGATTTCGTCCCGGCGATCCGCAGGAGAAGTGTCCCAAGGCTCTGCCCCTCTGGCACGGGCAAACAACCTTCCGCTGACCTCACGGGGAGCCCTCCTTAAGACGTGGACGGACTGATCCAGCGCCTTCACCCGCTCCAGCACTTCCTCGACCACGGTCTCAGCCACCTCTTTAAGCCCCTGGTCTCCTGCCAGCGTAGCCCGCACCAGCGTAGGCTGTATGCTGTTAGGCGCTTCTTCTCCGGCAGGCGTTGGAGACTAAAATGAGGAGCAGTTGATGAGTGAATGCGTTCCTTCACCTTGGTTTGCTTTCCTCTTCCTCCTCGCAAGACCCCTGGCCCAGAGTCCCTAGCAGTCCCTAGCAATCAAGCTTGAAAAACTCCGGTTTCTCTGTCGGCCACCTGGCACACGGAGGTTTCTGGTCTCCCGCGGACAGGAGCCAAGCGCTGTGGGCACTTCTCAGAATCAAGGCGGTGCCATTTTGCTCAGAGCAAAGGGCACCGTAGCCCCCCTGGACCTCAGCACGGTGAACCAGGTGCCGCGGGCCCTGAGCTGGAAGCTAGTGGCTGCCTGGGTAGCGCTGATCGTGGCCGGAGGACAGGCCCCAGGGCACAGCGGGCCCCTGCAGGGGCTGGTACTTCCCAACGGGCTCCTTGGCTCCAGCCGCGGGAGGCGCTGGCCAGAGTTGAATAGCGGAGGGAAAGCCGTGGAAGGTACTCGACCAGGCTCTTTGCTCCAGCCTCTTCTACCACGGGTCCCAGCCGCTCTCGGGGCACTGCTGCCCTGTATCAGGGTGGCCCGTTTGCCCCTTTTCGAGGCCGAATGCCAAGAATGGGTGTTTTGAGAGCAGAAAAGGAAACGATGCTTTTTCTTGCGGCACCTGCCTGTTGTCTGCCAGCCCAAGGAAGTGTCCTTGGGACAGGAGGCAGTCTGAAAGTCCCACCGCGGGCTGCCAGCCTCATGCAAAGTGGGGAAGAAGTCGCGAGGCAAGACCAGAGCCAGGCAGCAGCCTGAAATTGTCCTCTCCCATCATTTGCTCTTTTGCAGCTTGACAGCCTGACTGCCACGGCAGAAGGAGCTTAACCCTTCACCCTGGCATAGGTACCACCCCACGCTCTCCGGAAACGCTTCCCGAGAGGCGGTTGCAGGGGATGGAGCCGGGCAACGTTTAACGGGCCCCCCGCTAATGAGAACCGGGCAACAGCAGGCTCTCCGCTAAGCTAATCAAAGACCTCCTTGAAGAGAAAACCAACCCACAAACGGCCAAGCACCGCCACTGTCAGGTTCAGCGACGCTGCATCTTTGGATGCACAAGTCTTTGGATGCAAACCAGACTTTTCCTACCAGACGCAAAACCAGCACCGTGGACCGTGCGGCCATTTAGTGCAGCTCACAGGTTCGTGCTAAACGGGCGAGTCCGTGCGCCGAAGTGGCCCCTGAGAGTGCCCAGGCACACTTGTGCCTCAGAAAGGGCTAGCGCCTCGTGTCCGAGACACACACGAAGGAAAGCGCCCGCTTCTTGGGCTCTGACAGCCACCCTCAAACGAGCACACGTCGCACACCAGCCAGGCACCACCTCCTCAGCAACCGAGCACCGCTCGCAAGCCCCGAGTGGCTGTGTACACACGCAGCACCCTCTCCCGAGGCACGGGTACCAACGCGCTGCCGCACAGCAGAGGCGGCCCCCAGCATCCACCCGGCTCCTACTCACCGGCCTCCCTTTGAGAGCGCAGTCTTCGGAGGTGCTCTGCGTGCCTGGCTGTCTCCTCTTTCCCAGCTGCTGCTGCTGCTGCTGCTGTTGGCACTTGGCCTGCTGGAAGAGGCGCTGCTCTTTTTCAAGAGCCTCCAGTCTTTCAATCCGCTTCTCGATCACGGTGAGATGCCTGTCAAGAGCAAGGAAGGCAGCTGAGAAGGAGCTGCTCTGCCCATTTTGCCCAGGCCGTTTTCTGCTCAGCCACTCCCATCCTCCTCCTCCTCCGGGTTGCTTTGCTGCCCCGCAGCAGCTTCCAGCTGCCTGTCCAAGGCTCCAAACACAGACTACGCCAACGTGTTCGCAGCTGGCACCGGCTCCTTCCACCGCTGGGCTTTCTTTGTTTACTGGAACGTGAGGCTCCAGGACTTCTCTCAGGGACCACGGGCTCCCTTCAAGAGCAAGCGTTACTTGGCCTTTTCTTACCTCTGCCTCCTCTTCCTCTCTCCACCTGGCAAACTCTTTCTTTGCTCCTGCAGCAGCCACTCTCGCAGGCAAGAAACGTCAATCCGTCCCGGCAGTTCGGGGGCATCCTCTAACTTGGCCAGGTCTCGACGAAGCTTTTTCTGAAAGGTGACACCACGTTGTGGCTTGCTGTTGCCTGGACAAGCGCTCTGCCTGCTGAGGCATCCCGCGGGCCCAGGACAGCACTCTGCTTCAGCCGCGCGACGAGGGCAGAAGAGAAGTGCTTCCCTCGGGACTCTGCGTGCTTGCACGTGACTTTCCCGCCCATGCCCACCCCTGCACCCTGCGCTAGCTCAGCTCGCAGCCCTTTCCCTGCCACAACGCCCGGCCCAGCAGCACAGCCCTCACCTCTTCTGCACTGACCGCCTCCCCTCCCCGAGATGCCGCAAGTAAAGCCCCAGCCCTCGGCACCGTGCCGCTCAGAGGTGTCCACGAACGCTCTGCTTTGCCTACCTCCTCTCGCGTGAACATTTTCTCTGCCTCCAGCTTGAGCGTGGTCAGATACTGCCTGTACTCATTGAACTCCTTCAGAGTGCAAGCCACCTATGGAGAGAGGAGGGGAGAAATCCCCCAAGAACCGTCAAGCCAGCTACCTAGACTGCCTTCCCCAAAACAGCCCAAACCCAGCGGGAGGGGAGCTCCTCCTCTGCGCACCCTCCCCTCCCCTCCCCTCCCCGCTGGCGGGGACCCTGACTCCCCCCCAGCCAGGGCTGAGCGCTGCTCCTCGCCCCGGCGCCAGGCCTCGCACCGGCTGCCTCCTCCACACTCAGGCGGTGCGGGGCAGCCTGAGAAGACCAGGAGTGGGAATTGCCAGCGGGACGCTGGCGCTACTTCTGCTCCCAGGGAGACCAGCCCCACAGCCCTGTGCCCTCCGCCAGCAACAGGCGGCTGCAGCAAGCGCTCCGGGAACCCCGCTTGATGAGGGCTGTTTTTATCAGCCCGACGTCCAAACCTACTTTGCCGTCACCGGTGATGTAACCCTCTCTCTTCAGCCTCCGCAGGTTGTCCTTGCGTTTGTGGTAGGCCCGCAGATGCGGGTCATGCAGGCTGTTGTATTCTGTGCTCAGCAGGCGGCAGTATGGATCTCCCAGATTGAAATAACCAGAGGGCTGGTGAAGCTGTAAGAGGGATTTTCCAGAGTAGGAAGGAGGCAGGAGAGAGCAGCAAAGAGGTGCCAAGCGGTACTTGTGGAAAGGTAAAGGTAGTTTGAAGACCAACACTCCTCTCCATCCTTCTGGAGGCACGGAGACCACCACAGCCAGACTGCAGGGCCAGGCTGCGCTGGGCCAGGCTGCGCTGGGCTGGGCTGGGGGAGAGAAGTCAAACCCCACCAGCAAAGCAGGCAACTTAGGCCACTGGGAACAACTGCAGACCTTGCCGCAACAGAAATGAACCTTCAGAGTGAAAAGTTCAAGCCCAGCGCTTCAAACGCAGCAACTGGATACTGCACTGAAAACAGTCTCCTCGGGATTAGGCAGGCCCAAGGGGTGCGCCAGCTAACTCTGCCTCCAGGAAGTCTCCGCCTTGGGAAAAATGCCCCGCAAGCTGGAGTAGAAGGAGGACACTGCGTGCATTCCCCAAGCAGAGAAGCCCGAGCTTTTCCAAATACGCCAACAAGGCAAGCAGGAGAAGGCTGGACTCGCCCTCAAGAGTGCCCCGGAGCCTGGCTCGACATTGCTGGCTGAGCCGGAAGGGCACATTGCCCCGGCACCCGGGCACACCGCCGCCTGCTGCAGGCAGGGCCCCGGCCGCACGCCTGCACAGTGCCAGAAACCAGTCCAGAAAACTGACAAGTCCTCCTTTTTGTCTCTGCGCCAGGGAGCCAGGAGCTTCCCTCTACTCCCCAGCGCTGCCAGGTCGAAGGGCTGCAGCGCCCACTGTAGAGCAGGTGGCCACAAGGACTTCTTTGAATGACGGGGACCCCGTAAAAGAGGAGACCTTTTCTACCCCTTTCTACTTCCTTTACCTTTTCCCCCAGCTTTGTCCTGCAGAAGACAGGCTTGGAGCCGGGCTGCAGAGGGATCTTGACCCCAAGCGGGAGGTCCAGCAGCCCAGTACCTCCTTCTGCCAGTGGCTGTCTCCTGTTCCCGAGCTAGAAAGAGGGAGACACTCATGGGCACTCCTGCACGGCAGTTGCTAGAAAGGCTCTCGGAAGACTCCAACCAAGGGGAGCGCCAAGAGCGGCCCAGTCAAAAGCTGCTCTCGGCTTCCTCGCCCCCGTCCCCGCAACTCCCATCCCTTCCTCAACCCACGTCCGCGTCCTTCCACAGCAACCCCTCCCACCTGCTTAGCTGTAAGCCAGGCTGGGCACAGAGGCAGGACTCCCTGCAAACTGCCCCCGGCCCAACCACCTTTGGATCCCTCCCAGCTCCCCGGGCACGTCCCGAGGCCCCAGAGCAGCCCTGCATGTCCCAGGCTCCTGGGCTGAGCCCCCTCCATCGGCCCGTTGCTCACCTCTCCCTTCTTGCCCACTGCACTCAGCAGTGCGTCCACGTGTCGGACGCCAGCAGTGCGACGATGCTCCATGGCTCCTTCCAAGAGCTCTCCTGGAGCTGCGACCCTGCGCTGGCACCTCTCGCTCCAGAGGCACCCAGCTGCGGCCACCAGAGCCGGTCTCCCAGCGAGCGGCTATATAGAGCAATCGCACATTGTTGCATCATCACATTGCTGCGCCACCGCATTGTTGCATCGTCACATTGCCACGCCGCCGCCCGGCTGCTGCCCAGCCGCCCCGGGGCCCACCTGGAGGCCCGTCTGGACACGCATGTGGGCCACCCGCTCTCGCTGGGACCCTGCTTTGAGCAGGGGGCCTCGACTAGGTGCTGACCTGCTGCCCCTTCTTCCTCCTTGTACCTCTTCTTCACAGCTTTGGCCTTCAGAGGGCAGGGCTGGAGCTGGGCTGCCCGCGTGCTGCTGCTGCTGCTGCCGCCCTGGCTTTGGTAGACCATTTTTAGACCATTGCCCTGTCACGGGCAAAGCAGCCTCCACTCAGGAAACCGCACTGACTTGGCCCTCCCAGACCCAAACCGCCACTTGTGCCCCGTACCTCCCCCAGCTTTCACCTCTAGAGGACAGGGTGGGAGGCCACTCCAGCCAGTCTTGAGGGGAAAAGAGGGTAAAAGGAGTTCCCAGGGGCATAGAGAAAGGCCGAGGGAGGGCTCTGGGCGGCACCCAAGGGCACACGGAGGGCCGTGGTGGGTACCCAGAGCCACGCAAAGGGCTCGGGCTGGGCACCGAAAGGCACACGGAGCGCTCTGGGCCGCCCCAAAGGGCAAGCGGAGGGCCCTAGGAAGCACAGAAAGAGAAATGGAGGGCCTTGGGAGGCACCGGAAGGCCGTTTGGCGGCCCCTCGGTTGCCCCAAAAGGCCCACGCCGGTCCCTAGGGGACATGGAAAGGCAAACAGAGAGGCCTTGAGGACACAAGAGGAGAGGAGGAGTCCTCTGGGAAAGACAAAAAGCTGAAGGCCGGTCCCTTGGCGGGACACCGAAAGGCCCACCGAGGGCCCTGGCCCGCAACCCAAAGGCCCATCAGGAGGGCTTGAGGGGACGAGAGAATAAATGCACAGACTAAGGCGCAGCCTTCAACAGCACCTACGTACGGGACTCACATAAGGCATGAGTATAGCTTTACTGAGCTGGACCAGCCCCTCCAATAGCCCGGCCGCAAAGCTTTCTAAGCAAGGCAAAAACGTTGGCTACTATTCTCTTCCCTACTTAAGCTTCCCTGTAAAACTGGGTCTTAGCCCGACCGAGGCTGTAGGAGGGAGGAAGGCGAGGGAAAACATTGCAGGGAAAATGCCCAGACACAGTATGGCCTGGCGTGAATAAACGTAGGCACAAGCAAGACCTTGGGAGCAAACTCTTTATTCTCTGCCTGGGGGCGCTGCCCGGGGACTCTGCGGCCCTGGAGCTGCACACCTCCTCAGGACACCCTCCACAAGGCTCCCAGCTACCGCCCTCTTTAATGGCTCGGGCTGCATGGGCTCCTCCAGGAAAAGCTTTAAACGCACTGGTCTGCGCCGTGCTCCTGCCTGGGTAGGGGGCTTCGGACCCGCTGGAGGCACGGGCTGTCTTGGAAACTGCGGGCCCGTGGAGGGGAGGGTGCCTGCGGTGCTCCCTGGCCTGAGGATACGCAGAGTTTCCCACGCGGGCACCGAAGACCTTGCTGTGCCTCCGGAGGTGTCGTCCCGGGACTTCTGAAGGCCTTCTGTTGGCCGGCGAGCATCTTGCTCGGCGCCTCGGAGGAGAGATGGGAGGAGGGGACGTGAGCTCTCCTCTTTGAATTGTCCTGCTTCCTCTGAAGGCGTGACTATTGCAGGGAGGCTGAGAGGTGGCAAGACCTTCCTCGGTTGAAGCTTCTCAGAGTTTTGCTTGGACTTCCTTTCTTCCTCTAACTTCTTCCTCATCGTTTCCAGAACTTCAAGGACAATGGTTTTGGCATACCCGATCAGTTCTGCATCCAGCTGCTGAACTCTGGAGATGGCTTTTCGGATGCTCTCCTTGGCAATCTCACGACTCACTCGTGAGACAGCAGCAGCGTTTGGCAGTGGTTGCAACACGGGCAGCTTTGCTCTCTTGCTTGCTTCTGGGATCTGCCCTTCCGATGCTCTGGGTGATCCTTGTCCTTCTGTCACGCCCTGAAGCTTCAGGATCTCAGAAAACTGACAGCCAAAGTCCTGTTCAAACTGAGAAGCTACCAAGGATGACAAGCTGGAGGTAACACTTTCAACAGCCTCTTTGGCCCTTTTGTCAATAGAAGACTGCGAAGATGCTCTGTCGGAAGCTGCTAGTTCCGCCTCCCTCCATCCCTCCTCTCCAGATTTGCCCGCTCGGGTGGCTCTTCCGGCAACGAGCTCTGACAGCTTCTGCCTGGCTGCTGGCCCTGGCTCAGCCGCATCAGACGTGCTGGATGCCAAATGCTCCCCAAAGCTCTCCAACACGGTCGCCACAATCTCCTGAGCCACCAGTCTGATTTCGTCCCGGCGATCCGCAGGAGAAGTGTCCCAAGGCTCTGCCCCTCTGGCACGGGCAAACAACCTTCCGCTGACCTCACGGGGAGCCCTCCTTAAGACGTGGACGGACTGATCCAGCGCCTTCACCCGCTCCAGCACTTCCTCGACCACGGTCTCAGCCACCTCTTTAAGCCCCTGGTCTCCTGCCAGCGTAGCCCGCACCAGCGTAGGCTGTATGCTGTTAGGCGCTTCTTCTCCGGCAGGCGTTGGAGACTAAAATGAGGAGCAGTTGATGAGTGAATGCGTTCCTTCACCTTGGTTTGCTTTCCTCTTCCTCCTCGCAAGACCCCTGGCCCAGAGTCCCTAGCAGTCCCTAGCAATCAACCTTGAAAAACTCCGGTTTCTCTGTCGGCCACCTGGCACACGGAGGTTTCTGGTCTCCCGCGGACAGGAGCCAAGCGCTGTGGGCACTTCTCAGAATCAAGGCGGTGCCATTTTGCTCAGAGCAAAGGGCACCGTAGCCCCCCTGGACCTCAGCACGGTGAACCAGGTGCCGCGGGCCCTGAGCTGGAAGCTAGTGGCTGCCTGGGTAGCGCTGATCGTGGCCGGAGGACAGGCCCCAGGGCACAGCGGGCCCCTGCAGGGGCTGGTACTTCCCAACGGGCTCCTTGGCTCCAGCCGCGGGAGGCGCTGGCCAGAGTTGAATAGCGGAGGGAAAGCCGTGGAAGGTACTCGACCAGGCTCTTTGCTCCAGCCTCTTCTACCACGGGTCCCAGCCGCTCTCGGGGCACTGCTGCCCTGTATCAGGGTGGCCCGTTTGCCCCTTTTCGAGGCCGAATGCCAAGAATGGGTGTTTTGAGAGCAGAAAAGGAAACGATGCTTTTTCTTGCGGCACCTGCCTGTTGTCTGCCAGCCCAAGGAAGTGTCCTTGGGACAGGAGGCAGTCTGAAAGTCCCACCGCGGGCTGCCAGCCTCATGCAAAGTGGGGAAGAAGTCGCGAGGCAAGACCAGAGCCAGGCAGCAGCCTGAAATTGTCCTCTCCCATCATTTGCTCTTTTGCAGCTTGACAGCCTGACTGCCACGGCAGAAGGAGCTTAACCCTTCACCCTGGCATAGGTACCACCCCACGCTCTCCGGAAACGCTTCCCGAGAGGCGGTTGCAGGGGATGGAGCCGGGCAACGTTTAACGGGCCCCCCGCTAATGAGAACCGGGCAACAGCAGGCTCTCCGCTAAGCTAATCAAAGACCTCCTTGAAGAGAAAACCAACCCACAAACGGCCAAGCACCGCCACTGTCAGGTTCAGCGACGCTGCATCTTTGGATGCACAAGTCTTTGGATGCAAACCAGACTTTTCCTACCAGACGCAAAACCAGCACCGTGGACCGTGCGGCCATTTAGTGCAGCTCACAGGTTCGTGCTAAACGGGCGAGTCCGTGCGCCGAAGTGGCCCCTGAGAGTGCCCAGGCACACTTGTGCCTCAGAAAGGGCTAGCGCCTCGTGTCCGAGACACACACGAAGGAAAGCGCCCGCTTCTTGGGCTCTGACAGCCACCCTCAAACGAGCACACGTCGCACACCAGCCAGGCACCACCTCCTCAGCAACCGAGCACCGCTCGCAAGCCCCGAGTGGCTGTGTACACACGCAGCACCCTCTCCCGAGGCACGGGTACCAACGCGCTGCCGCACAGCAGAGGCGGCCCCCAGCATCCACCCGGCTCCTACTCACCGGCCTCCCTTTGAGAGCGCAGTCTTCGGAGGTGCTCTGCGTGCCTGGCTGTCTCCTCTTTCCCAGCTGCTGCTGCTGCTGCTGCTGTTGGCACTTGGCCTGCTGGAAGAGGCGCTGCTCTTTTTCAAGAGCCTCCAGTCTTTCAATCCGCTTCTCGATCACGGTGAGATGCCTGTCAAGAGCAAGGAAGGCAGCTGAGAAGGAGCTGCTCTGCCCATTTTGCCCAGGCCGTTTTCTGCTCAGCCACTCCCATCCTCCTCCTCCTCCGGGTTGCTTTGCTGCCCCGCAGCAGCTTCCAGCTGCCTGTCCAAGGCTCCAAACACAGACTACGCCAACGTGTTCGCAGCCGGCACCGGCTCCTTCCACCGCTGGGCTTTCTTTGTTTACTGGAACGTGAGGCTCCAGGACTTCTCTCAGGGACCACGGGCTCCCTTCAAGAGCAAGCGTTACTTGGCCTTTTCTTACCTCTGCCTCCTCTTCCTCTCTCCACCTGGCAAACTCTTTCTTTGCTCCTGCAGCAGCCACTCTCGCAGGCAAGAAACGTCAATCCGTCCCGGCAGTTCGGGGGCATCCTCTAATTTGGCCAGGTCTCGACGAAGCTTTTTCTGAAAGGTGACACCACGTTGTGGCTTGCTGTTGCCTGGACAAGCGCTCTGCCTGCTGAGGCATCCCGCGGGCCCAGGACAGCACTCTGCTTCAGCCGCGCGACGAGGGCAGAAGAGAAGTGCTTCCCTCGGGACTCTGCGTGCTTGCACGTGACTTTCCCGCCCATGCCCACCCCTGCACCCTGCGCTAGCTCAGCTCGCAGCCCTTTCCCTGCCACAACGCCCGGCCCAGCAGCACAGCCCTCACCTCTTCTGCACTGACCGCCTCCCCTCCCCGAGATGCCGCAAGTAAAGCCCCAGCCCTCGGCACCGTGCCGCTCAGAGGTGTCCACGAACGCTCTGCTTTGCCTACCTCCTCTCGCGTGAACATTTTCTCTGCCTCCAGCTTGAGCGTGGTCAGATACTGCCTGTACTCATTGAACTCCTTCAGAGTGCAAGCCACCTATGGAGAGAGGAGGGGAGAAATCCCCCAAGAACCGTCAAGCCAGCTACCTAGACTGCCTTCCCCAAAACAGCCCAAACCCAGCGGGAGGGGAGCTCCTCCTCTGCGCACCCTCCCCTCCCCTCCCCTCCCCGCTGGCGGGGACCCTGACTCCCCCCCAGCCAGGGCTGAGCGCTGCTCCTCGCCCCGGCGCCAGGCCTCGCACCGGCTGCCTCCTCCACACTCAGGCGGTGCGGGGCAGCCTGAGAAGACCAGGAGTGGGAATTGCCAGCGGGACGCTGGCGCTACTTCTGCTCCCAGGGAGACCAGCCCCACAGCCCTGTGCCCTCCGCCAGCAACAGGCGGCTGCAGCAAGCGCTCCGGGAACCCCGCTTGATGAGGGCTGTTTTTATCAGCCCAACGTCCAAACCTACTTTGCCGTCACCGGTGATGTAACCCTCTCTCTTCAGCCTCCGCAGGTTGTCCTTGCGTTTGTGGTAGGCCCGCAGATGCGGGTCATGCAGGCTGTTGTATTCTGTGCTCAGCAGGCGGCAGTATGGATCTCCCAGATTGAAATAACCAGAGGGCTGGTGAAGCTGTAAGAGGGATTTTCCAGAGTAGGAAGGAGGCAGGAGAGAGCAGCAAAGAGGTGCCAAGCGGTACTTGTGGAAAGGTAAAGGTAGTTTGAAGACCAACACTCCTCTCCATCCTTCTGGAGGCACGGAGACCACCACAGCCAGACTGCAGGGCCAGGCTGCGCTGGGCCAGGCTGCGCTGGGCTGGGCTGGGGGAGAGAAGTCAAACCCCACCAGCAAAGCAGGCAACTTAGGCCACTGGGAACAACTGCAGACCTTGCCGCAACAGAAATGAACCTTCAGAGTGAAAAGTTCAAGCCCAGCGCTTCAAACGCAGCAACTGGATACTGCACTGAAAACAGTCTCCTCGGGATTAGGCAGGCCCAAGGGGTGCGCCAGCTAACTCTGCCTCCAGGAAGTCTCCGCCTTGGGAAAAATGCCCCGCAAGCTGGAGTAGAAGGAGGACACTGCGTGCATTCCCCAAGCAGAGAAGCCCGAGCTTTTCCAAATACGCCAACAAGGCAAGCAGGAGAAGGCTGGACTCGCCCTCAAGAGTGCCCCGGAGCCTGGCTCGACATTGCTGGCTGAGCCGGAAGGGCACATTGCCCCGGCACCCGGGCACACCGCCGCCTGCTGCAGGCAGGGCCCCGGCCGCACGCCTGCACAGTGCCAGAAACCAGTCCAGAAAACTGACAAGTCCTCCTTTTTGTCTCTGCGCCAGGGAGCCAGGAGCTTCCCTCTACTCCCCAGTGCTGCCAGGTCGAAGGGCTGCAGCGCCCACTGTAGAGCAGGTGGCCACAAGGACTTCTTTGAATGACGGGGACCCCGTAAAAGAGGAGACCTTTTCTACCCCTTTCTACTTCCTTTACCTTTTCCCCCAGCTTTGTCCTGCAGAAGACAGGCTTGGAGCCGGGCTGCAGAGGGATCTTGACCCCAAGCGGGAGGTCCAGCAGCCCAGTACCTCCTTCTGCCAGTGGCTGTCTCCTGTTCCCGAGCTAGAAAGAGGGAGACACTCATGGGCACTCCTGCACGCCAGTTGCTAGAAAGGCTCTCGGAAGACTCCAACCAAGGGGAGCGCCAAGAGCGGCCCAGTCAAAAGCTGCTCTCGGCTTCCTCGCCCCCGTCCCCGCAACTCCCATCCCTTCCTCAACCCACGTCCGCGTCCTTCCACAGCAACCCCTCCCACCTGCTTAGCTGTAAGCCAGGCTGGGCACAGAGGCAGGACTCCCTGCAAACTGCCCCCGGCCCAACCACCTTTGGATCCCTCCCAGCTCCCCGGGCACGTCCCGAGGCCCCAGAGCAGCCCTGCATGTCCCAGGCTCCTGGGCTGAGCCCCCTCCATCGGCCCGTTGCTCACCTCTCCCTTCTTGCCCACTGCACTCAGCAGTGCGTCCACGTGTCGGACGCCAGCAGTGCGACGATGCTCCATGGCTCCTTCCAAGAGCTCTCCTGGAGCTGCGACCCTGCGCTGGCACCTCTCGCTCCAGAGGCACCCAGCTGCGGCCACCAGAGCCGGTCTCCCAGCGAGCGGCTATATAGAGCAATCGCACATTGTTGCATCATCACATTGCTGCGCCACCGCATTGTTGCATCGTCACATTGCCACGCCGCCGCCCGGCTGCTGCCCAGCCGCCCCGGGGCCCACCTGGAGGCCCGTCTGGACACGCATGTGGGCCACCCGCTCTCGCTGGGACCCTGCTTTGAGCAGGGGGCCTCGACTAGGTGCTGACCTGCTGCCCCTTCTTCCTCCTTGTACCTCTTCTTCACAGCTTTGGCCTTCAGAGGGCAGGGCTGGAGCTGGGCTGCCCGCGTGCTGCTGCTGCTGCTGCCGCCCTGGCTTTGGTAGACCATTTTTAGACCATTGCCCTGTCACGGGCAAAGCAGCCTCCACTCAGGAAACCGCACTGACTTGGCCCTCCCAGACCCAAACCGCCACTTGTGCCCCGTACCTCCCCCAGCTTTCACCTCTAGAGGACAGGGTGGGAGGCCACTCCAGCCAGTCTTGAGGGGAAAAGAGGGTAAAAGGAGTTCCCAGGGGCATAGAGAAAGGCCGAGGGAGGGCTCTGGGCGGCACCCAAGGGCACACGGAGGGCCGTGGTGGGTACCCAGAGCCACGCAAAGGGCTCGGGCTGGGCACCGAAAGGCACACGGAGCGCTCTGGGCCGCCCCAAAGGGCAAGCGGAGGGCCCTAGGAAGCACAGAAAGAGAAATGGAGGGCCTTGGGAGGCACCGGAAGGCCGTTTGGCGGCCCCTCGGTTGCCCCAAAAGGCCCACGCCGGTCCCTAGGGGACATGGAAAGGCAAACAGAGAGGCCTTGAGGACACAAGAGGAGAGGAGGAGTCCTCTGGGAAAGACAAAAAGCTGAAGGCCGGTCCCTTGGCGGGACACCGAAAGGCCCACCGAGGGCCCTGGCCCGCAACCCAAAGGCCCATCAGGAGGGCTTGAGGGGACGAGAGAATAAATGCACAGACTAAGGCGCAGCCTTCAACAGCACCTACGTACGGGACTCACATAAGGCATGAGTATAGCTTTACTGAGCTGGACCAGCCCCTCCAATAGCCCGGCCGCAAAGCTTTCTAAGCAAGGCAAAAACGTTGGCTACTATTCTCTTCCCTACTTAAGCTTCCCTGTAAAACTGGGTCTTAGCCCGACCGAGGCTGTAGGAGGGAGGAAGGCGAGGGAAAACATTGCAGGGAAAATGCCCAGACACAGTATGGCCTGGCGTGAATAAACGTAGGCACAAGCAAGACCTTGGGAGCAAACTCTTTATTCTCTGCCTGGGGGCGCTGCCCGGGGACTCTGCGGCCCTGGAGCTGCACACCTCCTCAGGACACCCTCCACAAGGCTCCCAGCTACCGCCCTCTTTAATGGCTCGGGCTGCATGGGCTCCTCCAGGAAAAGCTTTAAACGCACTGGTCTGCGCCGTGCTCCTGCCTGGGTAGGGGGCTTCGGACCCGCTGGAGGCACGGGCTGTCTTGGAAACTGCGGGCCCGTGGAGGGGAGGGTGCCTGCGGTGCTCCCTGGCCTGAGGATACGCAGAGTTTCCCACGCGGGCACCGAAGACCTTGCTGTGCCTCCGGAGGTGTCGTCCCGGGACTTCTGAAGGCCTTCTGTTGGCCGGCGAGCATCTTGCTCGGCGCCTCGGAGGAGAGATGGGAGGAGGGGACGTGAGCTCTCCTCTTTGAATTGTCCTGCTTCCTCTGAAGGCGTGACTATTGCAGGGAGGCTGAGAGGTGGCAAGACCTTCCTCGGTTGAAGCTTCTCAGAGTTTTGCTTGGACTTCCTTTCTTCCTCTAACTTCTTCCTCATCGTTTCCAGAACTTCAAGGACAATGGTTTTGGCATACCCGATCAGTTCTGCATCCAGCTGCTGAACTCTGGAGATGGCTTTTCGGATGCTCTCCTTGGCAATCTCACGACTCACTCGTGAGACAGCAGCAGCGTTTGGCAGTGGTTGCAACACGGGCAGCTTTGCTCTCTTGCTTGCTTCTGGGATCTGCCCTTCCGATGCTCTGGGTGATCCTTGTCCTTCTGTCACGCCCTGAAGCTTCAGGATCTCAGAAAACTGACAGCCAAAGTCCTGTTCAAACTGAGAAGCTACCAAGGATGACAAGCTGGAGGTAACACTTTCAACAGCCTCTTTGGCCCTTTTGTCAATAGAAGACTGCGAAGATGCTCTGTCGGAAGCTGCTAGTTCCGCCTCCCTCCATCCCTCCTCTCCAGATTTGCCCGCTCGGGTGGCTCTTCCGGCAACGAGCTCTGACAGCTTCTGCCTGGCTGCTGGCCCTGGCTCAGCCGCATCAGACGTGCTGGATGCCAAATGCTCCCCAAAGCTCTCCAACACGGTCGCCACAATCTCCTGAGCCACCAGTCTGATTTCGTCCCGGCGATCCGCAGGAGAAGTGTCCCAAGGCTCTGCCCCTCTGGCACGGGCAAACAACCTTCCGCTGACCTCACGGGGAGCCCTCCTTAAGACGTGGACGGACTGATCCAGCGCCTTCACCCGCTCCAGCACTTCCTCGACCACGGTCTCAGCCACCTCTTTAAGCCCCTGGTCTCCTGCCAGCGTAGCCCGCACCAGCGTAGGCTGTATGCTGTTAGGCGCTTCTTCTCCGGCAGGCGTTGGAGACTAAAATGAGGAGCAGTTGATGAGTGAATGCGTTCCTTCACCTTGGTTTGCTTTCCTCTTCCTCCTCGCAAGACCCCTGGCCCAGAGTCCCTAGCAGTCCCTAGCAATCAAGCTTGAAAAACTCCGGTTTCTCTGTCGGCCACCTGGCACACGGAGGTTTCTGGTCTCCCGCGGACAGGAGCCAAGCGCTGTGGGCACTTCTCAGAATCAAGGCGGTGCCATTTTGCTCAGAGCAAAGGGCACCGTAGCCCCCCTGGACCTCAGCACGGTGAACCAGGTGCCGCGGGCCCTGAGCTGGAAGCTAGTGGCTGCCTGGGTAGCGCTGATTGTGGCCGGAGGACAGGCCCCAGGGCACAGCGGGCCCCTGCAGGGGCTGGTACTTCCCAACGGGCTCCTTGGCTCCAGCCGCGGGAGGCGCTGGCCAGAGTTGAATAGCGGAGGGAAAGCCGTGGAAGGTACTCGACCAGGCTCTTTGCTCCAGCCTCTTCTACCACGGGTCCCAGCCGCTCTCGGGGCACTGCTGCCCTGTATCAGGGTGGCCCGTTTGCCCCTTTTCGAGGCCGAATGCCAAGAATGGGTGTTTTGAGAGCAGAAAAGGAAACGATGCTTTTTCTTGCGGCACCTGCCTGTTGTCTGCCAGCCCAAGGAAGTGTCCTTGGGACAGGAGGCAGTCTGAAAGTCCCACCGCGGGCTGCCAGCCTCATGCAAAGTGGGGAAGAAGTCGCGAGGCAAGACCAGAGCCAGGCAGCAGCCTGAAATTGTCCTCTCCCATCATTTGCTCTTTTGCAGCTTGACAGCCTGACTGCCACGGCAGAAGGAGCTTAACCCTTCACCCTGGCATAGGTACCACCCCACGCTCTCCGGAAACGCTTCCCGAGAGGCGGTTGCAGGGGATGGAGCCGGGCAACGTTTAACGGGCCCCCCGCTAATGAGAACCGGGCAACAGCAGGCTCTCCGCTAAGCTAATCAAAGACCTCCTTGAAGAGAAAACCAACCCACAAACGGCCAAGCACCGCCACTGTCAGGTTCAGCGACGCTGCATCTTTGGATGCACAAGTCTTTGGATGCAAACCAGACTTTTCCTACCAGACGCAAAACCAGCACCGTGGACCGTGCGGCCATTTAGTGCAGCTCACAGGTTCGTGCTAAACGGGCGAGTCCGTGCGCCGAAGTGGCCCCTGAGAGTGCCCAGGCACACTTGTGCCTCAGAAAGGGCTAGCGCCTCGTGTCCGAGACACACACGAAGGAAAGCGCCCGCTTCTTGGGCTCTGACAGCCACCCTCAAACGAGCACACGTCGCACACCAGCCAGGCACCACCTCCTCAGCAACCGAGCACCGCTCGCAAGCCCCGAGTGGCTGTGTACACACGCAGCACCCTCTCCCGAGGCACGGGTACCAACGCGCTGCCGCACAGCAGAGGCGGCCCCCAGCATCCACCCGGCTCCTACTCACCGGCCTCCCTTTGAGAGCGCAGTCTTCGGAGGTGCTCTGCGTGCCTGGCTGTCTCCTCTTTCCCAGCTGCTGCTGCTGCTGCTGCTGTTGGCACTTGGCCTGCTGGAAGAGGCGCTGCTCTTTTTCAAGAGCCTCCAGTCTTTCAATCCGCTTCTCGATCACGGTGAGATGCCTGTCAAGAGCAAGGAAGGCAGCTGAGAAGGAGCTGCTCTGCCCATTTTGCCCAGGCCGTTTTCTGCTCAGCCACTCCCATCCTCCTCCTCCTCCGGGTTGCTTTGCTGCCCCGCAGCAGCTTCCAGCTGCCTGTCCAAGGCTCCAAACACAGACTACGCCAACGTGTTCGCAGCCGGCACCGGCTCCTTCCACCGCTGGGCTTTCTTTGTTTACTGGAACGTGAGGCTCCAGGACTTCTCTCAGGGACCACGGGCTCCCTTCAAGAGCAAGCGTTACTTGGCCTTTTCTTACCTCTGCCTCCTCTTCCTCTCTCCACCTGGCAAACTCTTTCTTTGCTCCTGCAGCAGCCACTCTCGCAGGCAAGAAACGTCAATCCGTCCCGGCAGTTCGGGGGCATCCTCTAATTTGGCCAGGTCTCGACGAAGCTTTTTCTGAAAGGTGACACCACGTTGTGGCTTGCTGTTGCCTGGACAAGCGCTCTGCCTGCTGAGGCATCCCGCGGGCCCAGGACAGCACTCTGCTTCAGCCGCGCGACGAGGGCAGAAGAGAAGTGCTTCCCTCGGGACTCTGCGTGCTTGCACGTGACTTTCCCGCCCATGCCCACCCCTGCACCCTGCGCTAGCTCAGCTCGCAGCCCTTTCCCTGCCACAACGCCCGGCCCAGCAGCACAGCCCTCACCTCTTCTGCACTGACCGCCTCCCCTCCCCGAGATGCCGCAAGTAAAGCCCCAGCCCTCGGCACCGTGCCGCTCAGAGGTGTCCACGAACGCTCTGCTTTGCCTACCTCCTCTCGCGTGAACATTTTCTCTGCCTCCAGCTTGAGCGTGGTCAGATACTGCCTGTACTCATTGAACTCCTTCAGAGTGCAAGCCACCTATGGAGAGAGGAGGGGAGAAATCCCCCAAGAACCGTCAAGCCAGCTACCTAGACTGCCTTCCCCAAAACAGCCCAAACCCAGCGGGAGGGGAGCTCCTCCTCTGCGCACCCTCCCCTCCCCTCCCCTCCCCGCTGGCGGGGACCCTGACTCCCCCCCAGCCAGGGCTGAGCGCTGCTCCTCGCCCCGGCGCCAGGCCTCGCACCGGCTGCCTCCTCCACACTCAGGCGGTGCGGGGCAGCCTGAGAAGACCAGGAGTGGGAATTGCCAGCGGGACGCTGGCGCTACTTCTGCTCCCAGGGAGACCAGCCCCACAGCCCTGTGCCCTCCGCCAGCAACAGGCGGCTGCAGCAAGCGCTCCGGGAACCCCGCTTGATGAGGGCTGTTTTTATCAGCCCGACGTCCAAACCTACTTTGCCGTCACCGGTGATGTAACCCTCTCTCTTCAGCCTCCGCAGGTTGTCCTTGCGTTTGTGGTAGGCCCGCAGATGCGGGTCATGCAGGCTGTTGTATTCTGTGCTCAGCAGGCGGCAGTATGGATCTCCCAGATTGAAATAACCAGAGGGCTGGTGAAGCTGTAAGAGGGATTTTCCAGAGTAGGAAGGAGGCAGGAGAGAGCAGCAAAGAGGTGCCAAGCGGTACTTGTGGAAAGGTAAAGGTAGTTTGAAGACCAACACTCCTCTCCATCCTTCTGGAGGCACGGAGACCACCACAGCCAGACTGCAGGGCCAGGCTGCGCTGGGCCAGGCTGCGCTGGGCTGGGCTGGGGGAGAGAAGTCAAACCCCACCAGCAAAGCAGGCAACTTAGGCCACTGGGAACAACTGCAGACCTTGCCGCAACAGAAATGAACCTTCAGAGTGAAAAGTTCAAGCCCAGCGCTTCAAACGCAGCAACTGGATACTGCACTGAAAACAGTCTCCTCGGGATTAGGCAGGCCCAAGGGGTGCGCCAGCTAACTCTGCCTCCAGGAAGTCTCCGCCTTGGGAAAAATGCCCCGCAAGCTGGAGTAGAAGGAGGACACTGCGTGCATTCCCCAAGCAGAGAAGCCCGAGCTTTTCCAAATACGCCAACAAGGCAAGCAGGAGAAGGCTGGACTCGCCCTCAAGAGTGCCCCGGAGCCTGGCTCGACATTGCTGGCTGAGCCGGAAGGGCACATTGCCCCGGCACCCGGGCACACCGCCGCCTGCTGCAGGCAGGGCCCCGGCCGCACGCCTGCACAGTGCCAGAAACCAGTCCAGAAAACTGACAAGTCCTCCTTTTTGTCTCTGCGCCAGGGAGCCAGGAGCTTCCCTCTACTCCCCAGCGCTGCCAGGTCGAAGGGCTGCAGCGCCCACTGTAGAGCAGGTGGCCACAAGGACTTCTTTGAATGACGGGGACCCCGTAAAAGAGGAGACCTTTTCTACCCCTTTCTACTTCCTTTACCTTTTCCCCCAGCTTTGTCCTGCAGAAGACAGGCTTGGAGCCGGGCTGCAGAGGGATCTTGACCCCAAGCGGGAGGTCCAGCAGCCCAGTACCTCCTTCTGCCAGTGGCTGTCTCCTGTTCCCGAGCTAGAAAGAGGGAGACACTCATGGGCACTCCTGCACGGCAGTTGCTAGAAAGGCTCTCGGAAGACTCCAACCAAGGGGAGCGCCAAGAGCGGCCCAGTCAAAAGCTGCTCTCGGCTTCCTCGCCCCCGTCCCCGCAACTCCCATCCCTTCCTCAACCCACGTCCGCGTCCTTCCACAGCAACCCCTCCCACCTGCTTAGCTGTAAGCCAGGCTGGGCACAGAGGCAGGACTCCCTGCAAACTGCCCCCGGCCCAACCACCTTTGGATCCCTCCCAGCTCCCCGGGCACGTCCCGAGGCCCCAGAGCAGCCCTGCATGTCCCAGGCTCCTGGGCTGAGCCCCCTCCATCGGCCCGTTGCTCACCTCTCCCTTCTTGCCCACTGCACTCAGCAGTGCGTCCACGTGTCGGACGCCAGCAGTGCGACGATGCTCCATGGCTCCTTCCAAGAGCTCTCCTGGAGCTGCGACCCTGCGCTGGCACCTCTCGCTCCAGAGGCACCCAGCTGCGGCCACCAGAGCCGGTCTCCCAGCGAGCGGCTATATAGAGCAATCGCACATTGTTGCATCATCACATTGCTGCGCCACCGCATTGTTGCATCGTCACATTGCCACGCCGCCGCCCGGCTGCTGCCCAGCCGCCCCGGGGCCCACCTGGAGGCCCGTCTGGACACGCATGTGGGCCACCCGCTCTCGCTGGGACCCTGCTTTGAGCAGGGGGCCTCGACTAGGTGCTGACCTGCTGCCCCTTCTTCCTCCTTGTACCTCTTCTTCACAGCTTTGGCCTTCAGAGGGCAGGGCTGGAGCTGGGCTGCCCGCGTGCTGCTGCTGCTGCTGCCGCCCTGGCTTTGGTAGACCATTTTTAGACCATTGCCCTGTCACGGGCAAAGCAGCCTCCACTCAGGAAACCGCACTGACTTGGCCCTCCCAGACCCAAACCGCCACTTGTGCCCCGTACCTCCCCCAGCTTTCACCTCTAGAGGACAGGGTGGGAGGCCACTCCAGCCAGTCTTGAGGGGAAAAGAGGGTAAAAGGAGTTCCCAGGGGCATAGAGAAAGGCCGAGGGAGGGCTCTGGGCGGCACCCAAGGGCACACGGAGGGCCGTGGTGGGTACCCAGAGCCACGCAAAGGGCTCGGGCTGGGCACCGAAAGGCACACGGAGCGCTCTGGGCCGCCCCAAAGGGCAAGCGGAGGGCCCTAGGAAGCACAGAAAGAGAAATGGAGGGCCTTGGGAGGCACCGGAAGGCCGTTTGGCGGCCCCTCGGTTGCCCCAAAAGGCCCACGCCGGTCCCTAGGGGACATGGAAAGGCAAACAGAGAGGCCTTGAGGACACAAGAGGAGAGGAGGAGTCCTCTGGGAAAGACAAAAAGCTGAAGGCCGGTCCCTTGGCGGGACACCGAAAGGCCCACCGAGGGCCCTGGCCCGCAACCCAAAGGCCCATCAGGAGGGCTTGAGGGGACGAGAGAATAAATGCACAGACTAAGGCGCAGCCTTCAACAGCACCTACGTACGGGACTCACATAAGGCATGAGTATAGCTTTACTGAGCTGGACCAGCCCCTCCAATAGCCCGGCCGCAAAGCTTTCTAAGCAAGGCAAAAACGTTGGCTACTATTCTCTTCCCTACTTAAGCTTCCCTGTAAAACTGGGTCTTAGCCCGACCGAGGCTGTAGGAGGGAGGAAGGCGAGGGAAAACATTGCAGGGAAAATGCCCAGACACAGTATGGCCTGGCGTGAATAAACGTAGGCACAAGCAAGACCTTGGGAGCAAACTCTTTATTCTCTGCCTGGGGGCGCTGCCCGGGGACTCTGCGGCCCTGGAGCTGCACACCTCCTCAGGACACCCTCCACAAGGCTCCCAGCTACCGCCCTCTTTAATGGCTCGGGCTGCATGGGCTCCTCCAGGAAAAGCTTTAAACGCACTGGTCTGCGCCGTGCTCCTGCCTGGGTAGGGGGCTTCGGACCCGCTGGAGGCACGGGCTGTCTTGGAAACTGCGGGCCCGTGGAGGGGAGGGTGCCTGCGGTGCTCCCTGGCCTGAGGATACGCAGAGTTTCCCACGCGGGCACCGAAGACCTTGCTGTGCCTCCGGAGGTGTCGTCCCGGGACTTCTGAAGGCCTTCTGTTGGCCGGCGAGCATCTTGCTCGGCGCCTCGGAGGAGAGATGGGAGGAGGGGACGTGAGCTCTCCTCTTTGAATTGTCCTGCTTCCTCTGAAGGCGTGACTATTGCAGGGAGGCTGAGAGGTGGCAAGACCTTCCTCGGTTGAAGCTTCTCAGAGTTTTGCTTGGACTTCCTTTCTTCCTCTAACTTCTTCCTCATCGTTTCCAGAACTTCAAGGACAATGGTTTTGGCATACCCGATCAGTTCTGCATCCAGCTGCTGAACTCTGGAGATGGCTTTTCGGATGCTCTCCTTGGCAATCTCACGACTCACTCGTGAGACAGCAGCAGCGTTTGGCAGTGGTTGCAACACGGGCAGCTTTGCTCTCTTGCTTGCTTCTGGGATCTGCCCTTCCGATGCTCTGGGTGATCCTTGTCCTTCTGTCACGCCCTGAAGCTTCAGGATCTCAGAAAACTGACAGCCAAAGTCCTGTTCAAACTGAGAAGCTACCAAGGATGACAAGCTGGAGGTAACACTTTCAACAGCCTCTTTGGCCCTTTTGTCAATAGAAGACTGCGAAGATGCTCTGTCGGAAGCTGCTAGTTCCGCCTCCCTCCATCCCTCCTCTCCAGATTTGCCCGCTCGGGTGGCTCTTCCGGCAACGAGCTCTGACAGCTTCTGCCTGGCTGCTGGCCCTGGCTCAGCCGCATCAGACGTGCTGGATGCCAAATGCTCCCCAAAGCTCTCCAACACGGTCGCCACAATCTCCTGAGCCACCAGTCTGATTTCGTCCCGGCGATCCGCAGGAGAAGTGTCCCAAGGCTCTGCCCCTCTGGCACGGGCAAACAACCTTCCGCTGACCTCACGGGGAGCCCTCCTTAAGACGTGGACGGACTGATCCAGCGCCTTCACCCGCTCCAGCACTTCCTCGACCACGGTCTCAGCCACCTCTTTAAGCCCCTGGTCTCCTGCCAGCGTAGCCCGCACCAGCGTAGGCTGTATGCTGTTAGGCGCTTCTTCTCCGGCAGGCGTTGGAGACTAAAATGAGGAGCAGTTGATGAGTGAATGCGTTCCTTCACCTTGGTTTGCTTTCCTCTTCCTCCTCGCAAGACCCCTGGCCCAGAGTCCCTAGCAGTCCCTAGCAATCAAGCTTGAAAAACTCCGGTTTCTCTGTCGGCCACCTGGCACACGGAGGTTTCTGGTCTCCCGCGGACAGGAGCCAAGCGCTGTGGGCACTTCTCAGAATCAAGGCGGTGCCATTTTGCTCAGAGCAAAGGGCACCGTAGCCCCCCTGGACCTCAGCACGGTGAACCAGGTGCCGCGGGCCCTGAGCTGGAAGCTAGTGGCTGCCTGGGTAGCGCTGATCGTGGCCGGAGGACAGGCCCCAGGGCACAGCGGGCCCCTGCAGGGGCTGGTACTTCCCAACGGGCTCCTTGGCTCCAGCCGCGGGAGGCGCTGGCCAGAGTTGAATAGCGGAGGGAAAGCCGTGGAAGGTACTCGACCAGGCTCTTTGCTCCAGCCTCTTCTACCACGGGTCCCAGCCGCTCTCGGGGCACTGCTGCCCTGTATCAGGGTGGCCCGTTTGCCCCTTTTCGAGGCCGAATGCCAAGAATGGGTGTTTTGAGAGCAGAAAAGGAAACGATGCTTTTTCTTGCGGCACCTGCCTGTTGTCTGCCAGCCCAAGGAAGTGTCCTTGGGACAGGAGGCAGTCTGAAAGTCCCACCGCGGGCTGCCAGCCTCATGCAAAGTGGGGAAGAAGTCGCGAGGCAAGACCAGAGCCAGGCAGCAGCCTGAAATTGTCCTCTCCCATCATTTGCTCTTTTGCAGCTTGACAGCCTGACTGCCACGGCAGAAGGAGCTTAACCCTTCACCCTGGCATAGGTACCACCCCACGCTCTCCGGAAACGCTTCCCGAGAGGCGGTTGCAGGGGATGGAGCCGGGCAACGTTTAACGGGCCCCCCGCTAATGAGAACCGGGCAACAGCAGGCTCTCCGCTAAGCTAATCAAAGACCTCCTTGAAGAGAAAACCAACCCACAAACGGCCAAGCACCGCCACTGTCAGGTTCAGCGACGCTGCATCTTTGGATGCACAAGTCTTTGGATGCAAACCAGACTTTTCCTACCAGACGCAAAACCAGCACCGTGGACCGTGCGGCCATTTAGTGCAGCTCACAGGTTCGTGCTAAACGGGCGAGTCCGTGCGCCGAAGTGGCCCCTGAGAGTGCCCAGGCACACTTGTGCCTCAGAAAGGGCTAGCGCCTCGTGTCCGAGACACACACGAAGGAAAGCGCCCGCTTCTTGGGCTCTGACAGCCACCCTCAAACGAGCACACGTCGCACACCAGCCAGGCACCA